>NC_045791.1:59849225-60149225 GCF_009873245.2 Balaenoptera musculus
GAAAAATCAGTTTTTAAGGTTGCACCTAATGAACTACTCTCCAGAGTCGCAATGAAGAGTTCAAAAACCCTCTAGCTCTCTAATGAAATGGCAAGCACTGATATAAAGCTGCCAACTACGTTTTTAAACGCCAAAGTTATAGGAGGTTGATCCAAGAAAGCAGAAGGCTAAAAATTCAGGGCGTTCACAAATATTTGAGACAGTCAAACTTTAGCAGAACAATTATCAAAAATGAAGTATCCAGGTATCTATTTTGTCTTGCTAAAAGTTAAGTTCTTTCATCTCACTTCAACTTACATCTTCTCTATTAGCTGGCAGGTAAGTATGTGTAGCTATGCAGAAACTGATTCATAATTTACATTGAAATAGTACTATATCTATATAAGAAAGAAAGAGAGAGAGAGAACGTTTAAGTAGTGTAGGCTATTTTGCCCTCCATTGTACTTCCTGTTTGCACACCCAGAGTGAGCAGACAGGCTGCATGAGTGAAACTGGTCGTTTAGCCTGCCTCAGTTACCCAGTGCCTCTTACAGTGTGAGCATCCTGGCAGGCTGAGCGTGATTCTAGTATATACAAGCGCACATTTTCTTATCACAAACCTAACCACAAGCCGACTGTGTCTTCCGGAACTCAGCCCCAATGACTGACATGTTCCAATGCTGGAAGAAAATCTAGCGTGTTCACGGGAAAATAGTTCATAAGTCTCTAATTCTTCCTCAGGCATTTTTCAAGGGTAATTTTGACTATCAGTAATTTTTGCATTACATTCTAACTTCAGAACCTCACCCCACATAAGATGCAACTACACTGTACTCTATTCATTTGAAGTATGAGGAGCTCTGGATTGGTGTCAGGAACTCCAGATTCTAATCCCAGCTCTGCTGCTAATTAGCTGTGTGATCCTGGGCAAGTAACTAACTTCTGAGTCTCAATTCCCTCAACTGTAAAATAAGGCAGTTGGTTCAGATGGTCTCTAAGTTCCCTGAACACTTTTAACCATCTGTGAATCCATGAATATTTTTTTCATAATTTGTTAGCTATATGTTTAACTAGTGTCATTTACCTAAAAAGCAGTTCATTATCTAATGATGAATAACACAAATTGGCAATCAGCAGCTCAGAGAATTAGCAAGGTTATTCAGTACTAATGCACTGTGAAGTCTGATAACTCTCCTTTCCAGAAAGGAAAAAAACTGAAAATTTTCACTTTAAGACCTGTATTTTCCCAATATTGAAAAAACATTCAGCAACAGAATCATTATATTATACACCAATATTGGAAGCAGATGTGATTAAAGTCAGTTGTTCTAAAACATAATTTTAACCCTGTATTCTTCAAAGTGGTTTAAAATGAAATAATCTATTATGTCAATAATGCAAATATAGGAAAAGGATACAAAGAATTGTTTGCTCTGACTAAAATGTTTAAAATTCACTATTTCGAGCTTAAGAGCATTATGTAAGAGATAGTTTTGTTCCTTTTACCGCCTCTATATTTTACAAACACACACAAAAAAATCTGCCCTCATTCCTGCACTTTGCTGCAGTGGTTTGCAAATGTGACTGCATATTAGAATTATCTGGGAAGCTTAAAGAATTTTTTTTAAAGTCTGATGAGCAGTCCTCCCAAAAACAATTGGATCAGACTCTCTGGAGGTGGACCCACAAGCATTAAAATTTTGGAAAAAATCTCCAGATGATTCTAATGTGCAGTCAGACTTCAGCCCCCAAATATCACATGTGGGAAAGGAAGTTGGAGAGGGGGCTTTTCTGTTCTTGTTGTTGAAATGATGGGTAGGCTCAAGCAAATACAAAGGTTTAAGTTTTGTCTTCACCAAAGAAATTTAAAAATTAAAAATCCAATGATCTTTGGATTAAAATATAAACATTTTTTGCATTTTTTAAAAATAAAAATATGTTTTAAACTCCAAATAGCTTTCACTCAATATATTAAAACATACAGATGTATTTATATCTATATATTGAAATAGCTACCTAAATACAAGAGCTTTCTACTGAATTCACTTTTCTAAGTTTTCTCAAATTACATGGTATATAGACAGATGCTCAATCTTTGCATTCCTTAAAAGTTACAGTATATACATTTTAGAAATCGGTATCATTTAGTGCATCAAGAATATAAAATGTCTTTATTTTATCTGCTGTGGCATCATATATTATTGATTCTCGTGTTTTCAATTATAATTTCACTGCTAATAAAAGCAGATAAGATAGCAAAGTATACTTTAACAATAGCAGGAATCATTCGTAAGTAAATGAAAACATATTGAAATTTAAGAAAAGACACCTTTAGAGTCACCTTGGAATGCTGAGTAGGTAGTCTAAGGTGACACTCAGCTCATCCATATTTGTCTGTTCCAGGCATAATGGAATTGTCAGAATGAGGCCACTTCGTCTGTCCTTTCCTCCTATTAAAGAAAAATATATATAAATTTAACATGTAAGAGATATTAAAGCACTAAATGAATTATATATATTTGCATCCAATGTTACTAAAACAATTACAAGTTTAAGACATCAGTAAAGAACAATCTAATGGCTGTTTATTTTATATATTGTAAATGTTTATAGTAGTACAGCAAAATTATACAAAATTTAGAAAAAATAAGAGGAAAAAAAATTCACCAATGAAATCTTCACTTAAACATAGCAATTCTCATTTTGTTTAATTTCTTCCACTTAGTCTGCTTCTGATTGTAATCAATTCATCAAACACCTATTATGTGCCTAGCACAGTAAGCATTTGCAAGTAAAATAACATAAATTTCTTATCAACCTAGGAAGGAAAACTTTAAGTCATAAGAAATAACAGTATGAAATATGACAGTTTATTTGCTAGGCTGTGTTGTGCAAAATAAATAAAATATTATAAAAAGGGATTTAGAAAATGGAGAAAATGATAAGAGCTATAATAAATGTAAAAAACTTCATAGAAAAGTTAAAACTTAAGAAAAATGAATAGAATTTATACACCAAGTCAAAAGAGCATTCCGCGATGAGGAATGATCTGAGTTAACTCACAAAGGTCAGACAGGCATTCTTTGTTCATGAGGCAATAAAGGGAAAGCCCTGTCCAGCTGAGAAGAGTGCACAGGACCTGGATATAGAAGTCTGAAAGCCAGGAAGTGGAATGCACTTACATTTCATGGATGTTCAAGTTCTCTTCGATTTTCCATAAACATTAAAATATAACTAGTACTTTTATACACACACAGCTTCTTTGAAAGCTCCCCACATGATTGATTTTCACACTGAAGTCCATCTTTTGACCCAATCGACATTTATGGCAATTTTAGAAACTTAAAAGCCAGCAAATACTAAAGGAAACAATTTTATGTGATCTCTATCACTAAAAACTTAAAGGACTGAATTGAAAAAAAAATGATTCCTATGAATAACATGGATGCAATTCACAAGGTACCAACCATAAATGATCTTTTATCAGATTAACCATGTAAATTACTGTTATTCAACCACTTTGTTTAATCTCAATAAATGGCAATTTCAAATGGTTCAACTTAATCGATAATCAATAGTGACTTCAACTGCAAATGTTGTTTTGTTTAGAATACAGGTTTTATCTTTTTTTTAATAGACTGCAACCATGGTTTTCAAACTGTATCCCCTGAATAATTTTGTTGGTTTGAGAAGTTTTTCTCTATTATTAAAAAAGTTTGAAAATTACTGGTTGAAATAATTAATGGTCAAGAGCAAGTCAAGAGGAACTGGGTTCAGAGAAGTCTCATTTTCTCCTCAAAAATCGCTAAGCCCTGCATTAAACCAAACTGCAAAAAGGTTCATATCTGAACTGCAGCACTCTGACCCACTGTGAAATTGTCTGCAGAGCACAGGTCTAACATACAGGATTACATCTGACCTCATGCCCTCAGCTTTCACTAAGGGACAATAAAATAATCACCAGTGTAGATGCAAAAGAAGGCAGATGTCAAGAAGAAAAAGACTTTCAAGATAGGTATGGTCACCAGGGTCAAATGCTGCACAGAGACAAGTAAAATAAGAATGCAAAAATGTCACTGATCAAGATTTTTTTTAAATAGTAATATCCACTCTTGGCAACAGTATGGGCAAATTGGCTTTTTTTTTTTTAATTGAAGTATAGTTGATTTACAGTGTTTCAGATGTACAGCAAAGTGATTCAGTTATACACATACATATATATCTATTCTCTTTCAGATTCTTTTCCATTATAGGTTATTACAAAATACTGAATATAGTTCCCTGTGCTATACAGTAGGTCCTTGTTGTTTATATATTTCATATTTAGTAGTGTTTATCTGTTAAACCTAAATTCCAAATTTATCCCTCCCCTCCTTCCCTTTGGGTAACCATAAGTTTGTTTTCTATGTCTGTGGGTCTATTTCTGCTTTCAAACATGCATTTTCATACACTGGTGGGAGAAACAACAATTGACACAATATTCTTATAGGGCAATCTGACAAAACCTTTAAATGTAAATGTAAATTCTCTTTAATACTTCCAGTTATAGGAATTTATACCGCTGAACTTGTACAAAATGCACAAACTGTGAATAAGAACGTTTCCTACAGTATCATTCATATCATAAAAAAATAGAGAGAAAACTTAAGTGTCAACTGGTAAGGGAAGAAGTTTTTTTAAAAAAAGAAAATACATATTAAATAAAGAACTAATATTACTAGTGGAATTCAATATCTTATTTTCTCCTTTATAATGTACACTAAAAAAACATGCCAATTTACAGAAAGATACAATATACATTGAAAAGGACATTAGTAGCCTAAATATCAAGACAATTCTGATAGGACCTAAAGAGTATAAGAGAGAAAAAGCAAGATAATATAACTTAAATAATCTTCAATAGGTGGGTCACAGTACCTATTCTAAAGCATGTGAAAATTTACTCAATGGTCCAAAATTCTAGAAAATTGCTACACCCAGCGTCACCACTGCTTTCACACTAGTAACATATCTCGAAGCTTCTCTTTGACTCTTCTTAGTCAATGCAGACTTTGGGTTAATAATGGAAGGTAAATTCAAGCCTTATAACCAAATTCGAGCAGTAAAAAGTGAAAACCATGTAATTTATATTTCGTAACTCCCCCTCGTAGGAAGATGGAAGACAAAAGCTAGGATGGGATATCACAAAAATGAATTACTCTATATTTCAGAAACAATACTTTAGATGCTGGTTAGTCAATTATTCTCAGCCTGTATTAATTATTTCATTTTTATATGAGAAGTGAGATGTCATGACATCTACCTTGTAGAGGTCACTTAATCAAATTACAGAACAGAATAAAAATTGGCTGCCAAGCACTAACAGTGACAGAGTTGGCTTGCACTGCTATCCATTCTGAGTAAAAGGTATCTCAGAAATACGTTTAAAACAAAACCTTCAGAGAAAAATGAAATGCCTTTCTGCCAAACTTATCAAAGAAAAAAAGATTAAACAAATTTATACATCAAACACTTCCAATTTTAAGAAGAAAACATACCTGAAAGGAAGGCTAGTTTTTTCTTCAGAATGGGTAATATTACTGAGGCCTCCATTTTACTCCAGTAAACCTCCTCTAGTAAATTTTCCTTTCTGAAAACACAGAAAGTTAAATGTCAACTACAAGATAATAATTACTCTATGAAATATATACAGGCATACTTCGTTTTATTATACTTCACTATACTGTGTTGTTTACAAATTGAAGGCTTGTGGGAACCCTGCATTAAGCAAGTCTACTGCTCATTTTTCCACCAGCATTTGCTCATTTCGTGTTTCTGCGTCACATTTTGGTAATTCTTGCAATATTTCAAACTTTCTATTATTATATTTGTTATGGTGGTCTGTGATCAGTGATCCTTGATGTTACCACTGCGAAAAGGTTACAACCCACTGAAGGCTCAGATGATGGTTAGCATTTTTTAGCAATAAAATATTTTTAATTAAGGTATGTACACTGTTTTTTTAGACATAATGTTATTGCACACTTAACAGACTACAGTATTACATAAACATAACTTTTATTTGTACTGGGAAACCAAAAAATTCATGTGACTTGCTTTATTGCGGTATTTACTGTGGTCGTCTGCAACCGAACCAGCAGTATCTCTGAGGTATGCCTATACTTACGGCTTACGCAGGGTTTCTCAATCTCAGAATTACGGACGTTTTGAGTCAGATTATTTATTCTTTTTTGTAAGGAGTTGTCCTGTGCCTTGTAGAATATTTAGCAGCATCCCTGGCCTCTACCCACTAGAATACTAATACCATTCCCCCTTCCCAGTTGTGACAACCAAATGTCTCTAGACACTGCCAAATATCCTCTGGCAGGCAACATCACAGCTAGTTGAGAATCACTGGCTTAACTGTTTTTCGGAGCAATGCTCTTGGGCTAGAACAGTGCATGGTACATAGCAGTAACTCAATAAATTATTTGTTGAAAAAAGGAATGAATCAATTAATCAAACTTGCAATATTCTATTACTCTCATTATTTACGCAGCTTAATTCCAAATATCTGATTCTTTCAGATCCACTATTAATGGCTTTCTCTCACTTCTCATATTTTTGCTTCCCCATAACACATGATAACTCACCTTATCCTCATGTTACCTCAAGTTACTTCCCAATACACTATTTCAAGTTTTGCCCTCACTGTTAACTGTCTCTAGCTCTCCACATTTTATATTTTAAATTTGCCAGGGAAAAATCTGATTAGCCTAGTTGATCTTTTTTGTACCAAGCCATAATTCACTGATCTCGGTTTAGTTTCTAGTGTCCACTCAGGTACCCCCAGGGGTTATGGAAAATACAAAATGGGACTATCCATACAGCAAGGGCTTCTTAGCCCTTAGCAAGACAGTTTGCTTTAAATGGGAGCTTTGGCATGGCAGGCATCTGTATGCTTGGCCAGCCCAATATACCATCAAAGCAGGATTTTAAGAAAAGCAGGACCTTCAAAACAAAACAGAACAAGAAAATCAAAGGTTCAATTGTATTAGCCACCTAAACTTAGCTTCATCTCTGAGAGAGTATTCTCCATCACATTTAACCCTCCTTCCCTTGTCCCACCTCATACCCACACACCATCACTATATAGTGTCAGCTCCTTGGAGGACACTGTAAAATTGCATTGCGTTTAGTGAAAGTATACTCTTTTATAAACAGCCCCCTCTTTTTTTATTGAGCTATAACTGACACAGAAAATTATATTAGTTTCAGGTGTACAGTATGATTTGATACTTGTATATATTGTGAAATGATCACCACAATAAATCTAGTTAACATCCACTACTATAAATAGTTGCAAAAATTTTTTTCTTGTGATGAGAACTGTTAAGACCTACTCTCTTAGGTCTTTCAAATATGCAATACAGTGTTATTAACTACAGTAATCAGAAAGCATACTCTCTGAAAATAATTTTCCAGCAGAGCAGAAAATGTGACTTACTTACTCAGCAAATACTTGCTATGAACCTATCCCATTTCAAGCACTGTGCTTTCAGCTGGAGCTAAAAACTCAAGTCACAGCCCTTGCCCTGAAGAAAATGTAGTCTTTTGAAAAAAATCCCAGATTACTTAGGAAAAAAGATGTAGTCTTACTACTTGTCAGATAATGACTACATAAGCAAGACTACTTAAAGAAGTATATTATTTTACAGCTTTTGTATATACAACTAAAAAAAAATCACTACTATTTGTATATATCTACAAAAGAAAACATGTTGTCAAAGTAAATATGATATATTCTCTTCAAGTTTTATCCTTGAATATTTGTTGCAATTTGTTCATTCATTTTGTTCTACATCAGCCCAGGCTAACATACAATTAGTAGGAAGAATGAGGGAAAAGCTCATGTTTTACATGTTTAACCTAAAATAGTAGCACTTCATGTTTCCAGATCAGTATCTTGACCTGATGAGTTTTTTCTCCAGCACTACAAGAACCAAGACAGTTCAGACTCACGTCTAAGCTCCCTTCTCTGGTGACCAGCTTGTCAAAGACCAGATGTAAAAGTCTGATAATGATGATTAAGAAAGTTAACATTTACCCAAGTGTTTACTACAAGGCATACATTGTTCTAAATAACTTACTTGTATTAACTTAATCACTCCTTACAACATTTCTATGAGATAACTACTATTATTAACCCCATTTTATAGAAAAGTAAACTGGGGCTGAGAGAGGTTAAATGTGGCCCAACATCTCAAAGCTAGTAAGTGGGGAATTAGGATTCACAACCAGGCAATCTGGTTCCAGTAAAGATGTTCTCATATCACATGATCAGCTTACCAATAAAACAGCCCTGAAAATATCCAGTGACATCTGGCCAATTGAACAAGATGGAGTTCTAGCTTTTGCATTATCGGTGCAAATGTCAACACAGTGAAAGGGGCATTAATAAGAATTATTATTAAAATAGTTTTGAACTCACAGACGCCCCGAAACCTAGTAACAAGAGAACTGCTGATCTAGGCTGTCAATGGGATGCTCCAGACAACTTCTCAACTGCCTTTGTGTCTTTCTCCTATTTTCTGAGCCTATTTCTCCATCCTTCTCATAAATTCTGAGTTATATAACATCCTTCTAATGAACCCCTTTCTGCTTAGGTTTTAGCTAGAGCAGCCTTCTCTTTTAGTCAGTGGAGAAACTTAATTGGTACAGGAAGCAAAAACTGCAATTCAGAGTTGGTAGGTCATATCTGCAATCACTCAGCACCGCTGCTTCTTCTTTGTAGGTTTTTTTTTTCCCCAATCTGTTGCCATTTATTCTGAATGAAAATGTCCATCAATACACTGAGGGTTAAGCCTTGTCACAATAAAACCTAATTAACCAGTACCCAAGAAAAAAGAACCTCTGGAATTCCTAAGGCATAAGAAATGATAGCTGCAGGTAACCCTTTGAATAATATCTGTGTTATCTAAGCTTTGCAAGTCAGGTTATCAATTTTATGCCAGCAAGTGCCAAATTTTTCACCACTGTGTTCTCCACATACTTGAAGTGCGAAAGGGAGATGGTTTCAATCTCTGGTCTAGATTTACCTTGGCAAACTATAGTATCCAGAAGCAATCTTACATTTCATCACTGTCTCCTGAGACACAGATGCTCTTTCCAAACTTTCCATGACTTCACAAAACCACCTCAGCACGGCAAAATACTAATTTTTTTTTAATCCAACAGCCTTTTTTTTTTAAAGAACATTTGAAAGTGATGAAAAAGTAATTTAAAGTAATGAGAAATATAGATTTTTGGCTGTGTGGGCCAATATCAAATGAATTGATGAATAAAATGTGAAGCAGTCAAGAGATGAAAGCTGTAATGTTACTCCATATCTTCCTCCCTTCTACAGTCCCCTTTACATCAGTCTCTTTCATTGTTATCATTAAAGAGATGGGTAATAAAAAAGTAATGATTACTGTACTACTAGTTACAATTAAATGTGGTTTTGCAAAAGTCATTTGTTTTACATTTTTCAAGTCATTAGCACAGCCATAAGAAAAAAAAAATCTGCCTATTTCTAGTTATCTTATATAGTTCATAGAATAAAGAAATGCACAAAACACACAAAATAAAGAGAAAATCCTGCAAAATACAACACAACCATCCACTACCATCACCACAATAAATGTTAAATAACATGAGGTATCTGCTCATGCTCTTCTCCAGTGGGTAGATATAGATCATTATTTTTCACAAGAAGCTTACTCAACTTAAATATATCTGAGTGAATTATATTCTCAAACAAGGAATGAAGTCAGTGGCAGACATATACCTGATATGAATCAATGGAAAGTGACAAGGAAAACACGTTTTTAAAAAAATTTGCCAAATGAAGCAGGCCAAAAAATGGCAGAAAATTCAACAATTCACAACATGCTTAACACAACATGTCATATTTCATATATGGCTATTTAAAACGACCCTATTTTAAGTCATGATTTATTATACCTAAAAGAGGCAGAAAGCTAGAGTTTATAGCAGGTGAGGGTGCCTTGGAAACTGGTGAATATAAAGGAAAATGTGCAACCATGACTGCATGTTGCTTCAACCAAAAGCAAGAAACAGCAAAGTAAATTAACATCGTTTCTAGGTGCAAAATAAACCCTACCTAAAACAGAATCCTACGTTAGGGATGATGAATTCTGAGAAATTCTGAAAAATGTAAGGAGACTAGGTTTCAAACTGATATTTGTATCTATCTTCTAGTTTGAACATCTTTTCTCAAGATCTGAAGAGTTAAAAGAGGAAACGGGGCAACTAAGTAGTTAGAGACCAAGTCCTATTTATCTTTCATTTATTTAACTCCATTCATTCACTCATTTAACAAATCTACAACAAGCACCTACTAGATCGCGTCAAGGCGAGGCGCTGGATATATTTGGCATTTCAAAAAATATCTGATTAATGAATGGATAAAATGAACGAACAAATGAACAACATATGAGACCAACAGTAAAGTGAAACACATACCCTAGGAAACGTAACATATCACAACTACCTGACAGTCAAACACCTTGTGGTGTGATCATAGACCACACATGCATACTTCTCCTTCAAAGCGGCTCCTCCCAGCTCCTTCTACTGGGACACTCTCCCACGGATCCAGCCGCTATATAAATCACTGGATGCCGGAGGAAGGCAGGTCTATGATGATGGTAAGGGGGACCTCAAGTGGGTGCTACCAATGGCAGCCGTTAGAGGGCAGCAGAGGATGTGTTTAAGGAGCAGGAAAAGAGAATTGCAGGCCTTTAATCAAGACTGGGCAAATTACACTTCATAAGAGACTGTAATTGATGATATGAGTGGGTACACTGGACCTCCTCTCTCAATAAGTATAAATCAACCAGTTATTTGGAAAATTTAGTTAGATTCTTCGAAGAGGCATTTTTAACAACCAGTGAAAACCCATTAAGATAGCATCCTAAGGCTAACTAAATCATCTCTAATGAGTCTACATCATGTAGACCACATAATGGCAATGAACAAAATCAGAATGCAGGCCCCTCAGCCCTGCGTTTTCAGAAGAAATACTATAGCTGTCCTTAAATTCAGATTAGAAATACCTTCAACTATTGTGACAGAGCAAGAGCAATCCTAGAGGAAACAAACAAGCACACCATAGGTACTCACTACTACCTACTGGGCTCGTCACACTATGTATCCATATATAAAATTATGCAGAAATAAACATTACTCAACTTTAGGAAAATATATCAGTAAAGCAGATCAACAGTTGAAAATATGTCATTTTTTAACTATTGTAGGTGCCAGTGTATGATTACTAATCTTGGTTTTTACGATAACATTGACAGTTCTAAATGAAGAAAAACAATCCTTTTGGACAGACTTTAAATGAAAATGATAAAATAATTATTAACTTTCATCAAAATACAGATCTATCCAAAACAGTAATTCTTCTAAATAAAATTGAAAGCTGAAATATCAAGTATTTTACAGATGGATCAGGACCTAGTTTATTCAGTGAGGGAGGGAGGAAGGAAACGGAAAGAGAAAGTTCTGAGGTTTCTATGAAAATATAATCTACCTTGAAAGACAAGAAATTCTATATTAAAGGTCCAATGGGACATGAAAAGTTCCTACACTGTATTTAAACGTCAAAAATTCAAAAGCTTATGGTAATGATAGCCTACACTTAAAAACCCTTTTCAAAACAATATAAGCAACTACCCCTACATCACCCTCCCTGCCCTGCCCCCTCTCCACAGGAGCCAGACACCAATTTCTACAAAGTCAAGGGAAGTTCAGTTCTTTAAGGATTTCCCCCACCTCTCTAGCTAGTCTACCAAACCCTTAGCAGCGGCAAACTTTCATTTTTGAAGGTCCAGTTTCAAGAAGTCCTTTACTCCATGACTTTTTCAAATCTTTGGCTTTTCTTGTCTGTGTTAATTTATAGATAAATCCTCCTTCACCAAAATTGGGGCAGCAAAAGGAAAAAGGAATATTGCTTTAGAGAAGTGAATCAGGCTGATGGAATTCCAGTAAGGTAAAGATATTTCTGGCATCCCCAGCTATAGAGTACCCTATAGCTAGAGCTTCTTCACCTGCTGTCAGAGCTCTCTGAGGTGAGCTCTCTTCCTGCACGCCTTCTGCATCTGAGTATTGCACTGAGCTCCAAGAAGCCTGGACTGCTTCCTTCCCCAGGGCAATGGATGTGTCCACTGAGTTCACCTGCCTGGCTACAGGTCTTCCTCCATCATCAGGAGAAGCACGTGATAACTTTACAAACTCACGGTCTTATTTCTAGATCCCAACCTCTCTTGACCTGCTGTAGGTCTCTCCTCCCTTCTTCTTTATCTCACAATTTCTCTGGGTCATCACTAAACCTGTTCTCTACTGACCTTTATCCTAGAAAGAAAAGTTCCTCCTCTACACTTGGCGAAGACATACATGCCTTTCATTGAGCTAATCTCAGGCTAAATCTAATTCATACATATAATAGTCCAATGGATTTGAACAGAAGTTCATATGTATCATCAGGTTCCTATTTCTAAATAACTGGCATACAAATTAATTTTAGTACCAAATTGTTTATATGTTGGATACCACACATATACAAAAGAGTACTTTTGTTCAAATGAAATAATATATATATAAACATGAATTAAGACTTTGGTACTATTAAGTTTTTTTGTTTATATAATGAAAATATTTGGTATATACCAAACACCACACTGGAAAAAAAGTTTAAAATATAGTACAAAAGAAAGTTTAAAAAATTTAAGCTAACTAAAGAGACAGAAAACTGCTCAAAAAACGGAAATTATTATGGCATTACCCAAGCAGAAAGAAGCCAGTGGAACATGTGAAAGTTGTCTTCCATCAGATTAAAAGTCCATTTAAAAAAACCAATGTATGGGGGCTTCCCTGTTGGCGCAGTGGTTGAGAATCTGCCTGCCAATGCAGGGGACCCGGGTTCGAGCCCTGGTCTGGGAAGATCCCACATCCCATGGAGCAACTGGGCCCGTGAGCCACAATTACTGAGCCTGCGCGTCTGGAGCCTGTGCTCCGCAACAAGAGAGGCCGCGATAGTGAGAGGCCCGCGCACCGCTATGAGAGTGGCCCCCACTCGCCGCAACTAGAGAAAGCCCTCGCACGGAAACGAAGACCAGCACAGCCATAAATAAATTAAAAAAATAAAAAATAAAAAAACCATGTATATTATAATGTACTTTTGAGGTTAAAACTACAAAAACAATACTGAACATACTGCAAATCCTTTAACTTGTTCAGTAACTAAAATGTCACATCACAATCACATGGAACAAGGTAATATAAGACATACGGAAAAACTGTGAACCAGTACCTGTTATCCCTCAGAAGGACTGTTAGCAATACTAGATATCTTTCCCAAGCAAAGTCCTCCCCCACTGAAGACCTTTCTGCCATGGATTCTGTTTCAAAGAGTTGTTCTCCCTGAAAGGCAGTCTGGTGCAGTGGTAAACATCATGGTCTTAGAGCCGGGGTGGACTCTGAGGCAGCCACTTACTAGCTAGGTGGTTTGGGCAATTCTTTACTTTCTTTTATGGGCATAATCACCGAACCCACAGGACCCAGGATTAGGTGAGCTAATGTATGTATAGTGTTTAGTATACTCCAGAATGTTAAACACTCAATAAATGGTACCTATTATTAGCAGCTAAATTCTCCTTCCTCCACCAATTACTAGCTTACTACCACTGATTCTCCACGAAGGCCACAGCCAAAGCATTCCCACTAAGGCCTTCTTGGTCCAACATACTAAAATGGGCACAAACATATTACACATAGCTTAATACATCTTGGCATTTTTTTATGTTCCAAGAATATTATTTCATCCTCAGAACAACATATAATTATATTAATATCCCCTTTTTTTTCTGATGAGAAGACTGGGGCACAGGGAAATTAAATAATTTGCCCAAGGTCATACAGAAATTAATAGATTTATAACCAGGGATTTAGAACCATGGAGAGCATCTACTTCAATTTTTCATTTATAATAAGGAAACTGTCTTAGTACATTTGGGCTGTTATAATAAAAATATCATAGATTGAATGGCTTATAAACAACAGAAGTTTTTATTTCTCACATTTCCGTTCAGGCTGCTACAATGAAAATACCATAAAGTGGGTAAATAAAAGAAATAATAAATAAATAAAAGAAATTTATTTCCCACAGTTCTGGAGGCTGGGAAGTCAAGATCAAGGCACAGGCAGATTTCAGTGTCTGGTACGGCCCACTTCCTGGTCCTCAGAGAGCCATCTTCTACATTTGTCCTACATGGTAGTAGGACAAGGGAGCTCTCCGGGGCCTCAATACTAATCACCTCCTAAGGCCCCATCCAAATACCTTCAACTGGGGATTAGTTTTCAACATATGAATGTCTGAGGGGATACAAATATTCAATCTAGAGCAGAAACTGAGATGTACAGACATAGATTTACCCTTCTAAGGCCACATAGCACGTGAGTACTAACATGAAACTCAGACTCCTAAAACCCTGCACAGAGCTTCTCTCCACTATATTGTCGCATAATAAATCAAATTAAAAAACATGAATAAAAGAGAACCATTATTTCTACATATGTTAATAGTTTTTTAAAACAAATATGTCCCCGTGAAAACTTACACACAAATGTCCATAGCAGTATTAGTCAAAACACTAAAGACATGGAAAACAATCAAATGTCCATCAATTCTGAATGGATAAACAAAACATGGTACATCCCATATAATAGAATATTACTCAGCAATAAAAAGGAATGAAATATAGATACATGGTATGACATGGATGAACCTTGAACATTATGCTAAGTGAAAGAAGCCAGACACAAAAAGTCACAAATTGTATGACTCCATTTATATGAAATATCCAAAAGAGGCAAATCTATAAAGACAAAGTAAATTAGTGGTTGCCTAGAGGTGGGGTAAGTATGAGGAATGACTGGTAATGGGCAGAAGGATTCTTTTTTGAGGTGATGGAAATGCTGTGAAATCAAATTGTGGTGATGATTCTGTAAATCTATTTTAAAAACCACTGAATTGTACACTTAGATTGGGTAAATTTTATGGCTATAAATTTTACCTCAATAAAGCTATCAAAAAATAATTTAAAAAAAAACAGAATTGCTCATTTTGTAAATCAGGAAAATCTGCATGAAAGTGATAAGCACTTTAAGTATTAACAAATAAAAACTAAAGATGTGTAAGCAATATGTTCCAGAAAGTCTGTACAATGAATTGCATATGCTGAGCATTTTTATCCCGACTTCCACTATAATTAGAAACACACTACTATGAAAGAACTTAGCTGCAAAGACAAATTTCCTTCAACATTGTACATTCTGGATGGAGTAAAATAAGAAAAAAGAGTTAAATGGATTAAATAGAGGGAAAAGAAAGGAGAGTGTAAGCGATAATATTGATACCACTTTTATGTTCACAGCTGCCCAAACTATCACTCTAGGTAAACTGGCATTTAGATTTGCTTTTTATTTTTAACCTATATGGAGATTTATAAATAATGGTCTTATCTCAGGGTATCTCAAAGTTTTCATACCAACACACATAAAATATCCAAGATTTGAGTAAAGGTTAAACGTTTATTGCTTTCAACAGTATCACATGTCTTAAAACAAACTGTTTACTTTTGAGAAAAGTGTAAAATATACCTTTGAATTAAAATAATACTAAGACTTTTCGGCATTCCCTAAAACTCAAAGGCTTAGAGGATCACTGAATGCAAATCACTTTGAAACATCACCTACACTAAAAGGTGGAATGTGAAATTAGTTATCTGTGTATTTCCTTATACCTCCAAATAAAATAACAACAATGACTAATATTATTGAGAATGTTGTACATATAAAGCAGTATCCTAAGCACTTCATGTTCATTGCTTCATTTACAACTCACAACTATCCTATGAGGCTAGAATTACTGTTATTACCATTTAACAGCTAAGGAAACTGAGGCTAAGTGAGATGAAGAGAGGTTAACGTGCCCAAGGTCATGCAGTTAAAAAGCAGCAAAACTGGCATTTTAAACCTAAGGCTGAGTCCAAGGCTTAAGTGACATTACTTCTATGCTCTTGTTAACACAGTGACCTGTATTATGATATGAATAATAAAGGTCTTTAACATCTCTCAAATAGAATTGTTCATTTTTTTCAGATGTAATGACAGTAAGGTTATATTTATTAAAAAGAGTACCTTATCTTTTAGTGACAGATACTTTCATATTTACAAACAAAATATGTCTGGGATGTGCATCAATAATGGGGAGGGGGAACATACATGGAATAGGCTTGGTCACATTGACAATTGTTGAAAGTAGACAGATGATGGGTGAACAGTGGTTCATTTACTACTCTCTCTGCTCTTGTAGAAATGTCCATGATTAAATTAAGAAAACTAAGTCTTTAAACATACCAATACTGTAAAAGAGGAAGCTACAATCCTTTACTTTTTTCACATTTAGCAATATTTTATTTCAAAATCAAGAAAAAACAGCAGACTACATACAATTTTTTAAAATATTCACATATTCACCAACATA
Organism: Balaenoptera musculus; assembly: GCF_009873245.2. Taxonomy (NCBI): domain Eukaryota; kingdom Metazoa; phylum Chordata; class Mammalia; order Artiodactyla; family Balaenopteridae; genus Balaenoptera; species Balaenoptera musculus. The sequence continues at coordinate 59,865,799 of NC_045791.1, forward strand.
TCCTAAAGCTCTTTATGTAGAAAGATCTGAGTATTTGGTCCCCATGTAAAATTGCTGAGGAGGAGGAGACCAATTCTGACATACAAAATAACCAGAAGATAAAAAGAAGCAGATAGGCAGGCGGAACCCCTGCTTTCACTGCTGCATTGGCACTGGAGACTTTTGTTTCCTGTCCCTTTAGGTTTTTCTCACTTTGTGACTGGAGTCATTTTCTCAGCAGTCTCCCTCTCACTTTCATACTCTTTTATATATCACTATATCATACTCTTTTATAAGAAATTAAATTACTAAGAAAAGCAAAGTTTATGTCCACAACAGGCATTCACTGTGATGTAGTGGCTGGTCAGAAGACAGGAAGATCTCTTAGGTGGAAGACTCAATTAAGTACCATACTGTTTGACTCAGAAAAGAAAGAGAGTCCAAGGTTTTGCATGTAACACATATTAACACTTAAGAGCATGTTCCAATTTAATAACAATTTGTTTTACCTATACAGTCACAGAGCCAAAAAAGTTACTTCTGAAATCTTAAGTAGGTGTCAGCTCAGTCATTTGAATGCATCCACTTGTTTGCCCAGGACAAAGCCTGGCACATGACCAATGCACAATAAATATTCATTGAACAAAATCCCTTCTCACAATCCTGCCAGCTTTCTCGTTTAAGTGCCACTGGGCAGAATAATGAGGAAGAAGGAGAAGAAGCAAGGGGAAAACAATCAGATAATTTTAAATTTGACAAAGCACTATGAAAAGAGCATGCATTTACTCTGAAGAGAATATTAAATTTCATAGTTCAGGGACCTTTACTGAAACATCTTGGGACCTGGCCCATCGGGATCATGAATGAAGAGAGGCATTTTATAAAGCCTTCTTTATGCTGAGCCAACTCTAAATTTTGGCTTTTAGAAATGGCTTATTTAACTTTACTACATTTATAGCCTAAGTGAGTTTTCGTTATCTATTTTCAACACTTGGAAAAAGTCACTATTTAAATGAACACTTTTTCATTTTCTGAAATTGCATCTTCACTTTTATTACAGCATTCACCATCAGCCCCTCTTCCACCTCACTTTCTCATTTTAATATCTATAAATACTTTCCAGTTCCTAGTTCTTTCTTGCAATATTTAGATGGCTCCTGATTCTAGCACCCACATCTCACTTGTCAGGTCATCTGATCTGTAGAATCCACAGAACAACCACAGAGGAAACTTTGGGATTCCTCTGGACAGCCAAAAAGAAGCTTTTGACAGCAAGTATTTTGAATAATTGAAGCAATATCATGTCTGCCATCAACTAATCCTATATTTTGGAAGGGAGACTATGGCAACAGCAATTAGAAAGAATACTACTTTTTTGTTGGAACACACTACATACAAAATCAAATTTTTTAAAGTGAGAAACTGCTTACTTTACAGAAAAATGATTTAAGTTTAAAAGGGCTTTCTTGAAGTGGCCCCTGCTTCTAGTACAAAGCATACCAGTTAGGCAGGAGGCAACAAAGCAGCACTTCCCATTTTTAATGACTTCTGTACTGTTTGTGGAAGCCCTGAAAATAAGCAGAGGCAGAAGGGTGTTATAATTAAGAACTAGAGTCAGACTGACCTGGGGTCAAATCTTAACTCTGCCCCTTATCAGCTGTGTGACCTTAAGCAGGTTGCTTTACCTCTCACCCTGGTTTTAGTACCTAAGAGGGCCCAGCTGCCATTCTGTGTAGGGTGAAATCCCAGCTTTCAATAAATCCCATTTTAGCTTAAGCTCATTACACTGGCTTCAATGCTTAAAATTAAAGGGACTAAAAATAAGACAATTATCTTTCCTGAACTCCATCCTTCAGATCCTCCCTGCTCCCAGGAATCTTCCTTGATATCAATATCTATCAACCAACCACTGAAGCAAATTGAGCGATACACAATCCTTTCACCTACCAGAGGTAGGTACTCTGCTACAGTCGGTACTCTGCTACAGTAACGGAGGAGGGTACTCTTAAATTAGTATTCTTGTAAGTCCCTAAAACATCAGCCTTGCTCACATAAATGCAGAGGCATGAGCAATTTTCATCTCTATAAAACTACTACAAAATTAAATCAGAACAATTACACTGATGAAAAATACCCCCCCAAATCAATAACAAAGCAGAAAATGTTAATAAACATTCCAAACTCAATTGTATCTCCTTAAATACAAATTTGGTATACGAAAAAACACGTTGGATCACAAATTAAAACCGAAAAACAGAACGAACAAAAGCTAACAGAAATGAAAAAAAAGAGGTGAATGAAAAAGATAAAATTCTATCAGAATTGAAGACCAAATTGCAAGGTGCTCAAGAAAAAATTCAAATAAAAACTTAATAAAAGACACTGAAGAAAACAGGAAAAGAATCAAGAGGATGAAAATGAGATAAGTAAAAATAGAGAGAAAGTTTTTGAAATGGAAGATAGACAAAGAAGATATAATTATGTGTAACTAGAGTCTCCATAGAAGAAAAACAAAACATTAGAATATTTAAAACTACAATCCAAAAAAAGCTTTTCAGAAACAAAAGTCCCAATAATACATATTAAAAGGATCCAGTAGGTAGAAGGGAAAACTGACCTGCTACAATAAACTCTTAAGACATATCCTAATGAAACTATTAGACTTTAAAAATAAAAGGGAAAATAAAACAGAGCAAAGGGGTCAAATAACTTATAAGGGCAAGAAAATTAAGACTGGCATCAGATTTCTCAAAAATGACATAAAAAGCAAGGGCACACTGTAAGCAAGGAAACAAAGTGTGAACCAAGCTGTCCTTCCAGTATCAAGGCTATAGAAAAAACAACTTTACATATGCAAGAACTCAGGGAAAATTGTGCCCACAAGCTCTTCTTAAGAAATCTACTAAAAATTGAGGACATATCTACCAGTAGGTGACTGGGAAACCTCAGCGAAAGACTGATGGTGAGGATTTAACACATTTAACTGTAGAACTAAGAGCAAAACAAAGTTGCAGTTAAGTTTGAAGAGAAAGTAGACATAATTCAACTAAAAACGTGGGAGAAGAGAGAAAAAGAACACAAAATAAACTCACTGATTGTTCAAATAGCAACAGGTAAGAATCAAAGCACACCATTAAAAACTAAAATAGGGGCTTCCCTGGTGGCGCAGTGGTTGAGAATCTGCCTGCCAGTGCAGGGGACACGGGTTCGAGCCCTGGTCTGGGAAGATCCCACATGCCGCGGAGCAACTAGGCCCGTGAGCCACAATTACTGAGCCTGCGCGTCTGGAACCTGTGCTCCGCAACAAGAGAGGCCGTGATAATGAGAGGCCTGCGCACCGCGATGAAGAGTGGCCCCCACTTGCCACAACTAGAGAAAGCCCTCGCACAGAAATGAAGACCCAACACAGCCAAAAATAAAAAAAAAAAAAAAAAAAAAAAAAAAAAAACTAAAATAAAGGATAGTAGAAAGTTAAACAAGGAAGAGGGCATTTTAAAAAGGCATAAGTACACAAGTAGCTACTATAATAACAAAAAACAATAAATCCAAAATACCCAAAGAAATTTTTTAAAGGGAAGTGCAAAGAAAGCACATCACAAAGAAACAAAGAAAAATATAACATAATGCATACAGTAGTATATATATAACATAAAATGACAAAACTGAGATTGAGCTCAACAGTCATTAACAGAAAATGATTTTTTAATACAGCTTATAAAAAAAGACCTAATTAAATGCTGTATGCAAGAGATAACCTAAGAAAGGAGGGGCAAGATAGGGGTAAGGGATTAAGAGGTACAAACTACTATGTATAAAATAAGCTACAAGGACATACTGCACAACACAGGGAATATAGCCAATATTTTATAACAACTAAAAACGGAATATAACCTTTAAAAATTGTGAACCACTACGTTGTACACCTGAAACACATAATACTGTACATCAACTATACCTCAATTAAAACAAAAAGATAACCTAAAACAAGGTAAATCAAAAAGACTAAAAATTAAAGAGATAGGTAAAAGCATATCTAAGCAAATAAAAACAGTAAACAAAAAGCAGTAGTGATCCTGATACAGAAGAATTCAAGTCAAAAAAGCATTAAACGTGACAAAGAGAAGCAACATTTAATGTTAACTGCCATATTACACAATGAAGATATAATAATTAAGAATACTTATGCTTCAAATACCACAGCAATTACCTTTAAAGGCAGAAACTACAAGGGATGCAAAAAGACTCAGAAAAAACAACTTTAGTAATATGTAAGACTAACACACACTGATGAACTTAACTGAGAATATAAACAACTTACATAACATAAAACGGTAAATCTTATATATCAAACTTTATACCCCGATAATAAAAACTTCTCCTCAAGTGGACCTGAATACTGACCAAAAATATGGGGGGTGGAGGGGATCATACGTAGGTCTTAAAGAAGCAACAGTGTATTTCATGAAGTAGAAATAATGCAAAGGCTGATCACAAGTCTAATAAAATTAGACATCACTAACAGAATCAAAAATACAAGGGCATTCTACTCCAAAATTTTTAAATTGTCTACTATTAAACAACTTGACTTACACAAGTAAGTATGAACCAAAATTACAGATTTTCTAAAAAATGATACATTTAATGCACTGAAAAGAGGAAAATCTATACACTTGAAAATTTATATCAATAATAAAAATAAATTCCTAATTCAAAAAGAACAAAATAAACAAAGGAAAACACAAGCTGGAAATAATAAAGATTTAAAAAGAAATTAATGAGGTAGAGACTTTCTAAAATTTATCTAATTCACAAATCAAAATCTTAGACTTTTTTTAAATTAAGAAAACAGACAAGGTTAATCCAGAAAAAAACAAAAGGAGAAAACATAATATACAAAATAAGGGGGAAGATACACTTTCAACAATATAAAAACAAATATTATGCAAGATTATTCATTGCAGTATTACTTATTATTGAAAAATACAATTAGAAATAATGTGAATGTCCAAAGTGTAAGAACAGTTGAATAAACAGTTGGTATAGCCACACAATGGAGTACTATGCAGCTCTAAAAATGAATGGAGATCCCTATGAAATAATATAGATATCCAGTACACATAGACAAGTGGAAAAAGCAACGTGCAAAAGAATGCCTGCAGTGTGCTACTTTTTGTGTAGTAAAAAAGAGGAAAGAAGAATATATATATGTATATGCTCATCTTGTGCAAAGAGAAACAAAAGATAAAAGAGAAACTTAGACTAATTGCCTATGGGAAGTAGGAGAGAATGGATGGAAAGGATGGGGGACTGGAAAAGGAGGAGAAGACATGGGAGGGATGACTAACATTTCTCTTTCTGTATAGTTCTAAATTTTGGAACTATGTGAATGTTAAAATAACATTTGTCAAAAATAACAAAATTAACAATGATGAGAGAAAAAAAAAAGAACCCTAAAAGAGAAATCAAACAGAAAGAAATGTCTCTAATGGCATTTCAAATGACAAACACAATTACACTAAAGAGGAAAGGGGGAAGGGAGAACTAACCCAAGTAACTTTTGAACACAGTATTTTTAATAATACTCTCAGGCTATAAACAAACACACAACATTGTAAAGCAACTATACCCCAATTAAAAAAAAAACAAAAACAGAAAACTAAATAAACACTGAATTCCAATAAATGTTTTGTTTTGTTTTTCACAGTGTTAAAGATTAGCAATTCTGAATTACTTTCTGTGTATTCTAGGGTTGAGCAAATAAATAAGTAAACTGTGGATAATGGGAGCCGGAGTTCTCATGGTCAAAGAAGAGAGTTACAAATATGTAAAGTGGGGAGGGAGGCTACAATGAGCCCCATAATGATGGCTGAAGAAAGTAATATGTACTCATAGTTTTCGCTTAATATAGGTGTGTGTGTATCCCCTAGCTCCGCCCACTGAGCAGGCTCTGGTGGTTGATTTTATGTCTCAGGTGGCCCAGAGTGACCAGATGTTTGATTAAACATTATTCTGAATGTTTCTGCAAGGATGTTTTTAGATATGATTATAACATTTTAATTAGTAAAGCAGCTTGCCCTCCATATTATGGGTGGGCCTCATCCAAACAGATGAAGGCCTGAACAGAACAAAGAGACTGACCTGACCCTCCCCTAACATGAAAGAATTCTCCAAGTAGACTGCCTTCAGACTTAATCTGCAATATCGGCTCTTCTTGCCTGATGGCCTTGAAACATTGGTTCAATAGACCATCAAACATTAGTTCTCCCTGGGTCTCTAGACTGCCAGCTCACCCTGTAGATTAGACTTGCCAGTCTAATCACATGAGCCAATTCCTTATGATAAATCTCCTTATACATATTTCCTATTGGTTCTGTTTCTCTGGAAAACGCTAACTAATACAAGGGTCTAAAAATCCATGACCTCTCAGTAGCAATGAGCACAGTGCCTAGATCTTGATTTCTAAGTACTACTGCCACTAAAATGAATCAGGGCTCCTTGAAAAAATGGCAGATTCCAACACTGGGTAGGGAAAGTACAAAAGAACTCTGAAACACCTTGTTGCCAGAACAGAAGGAAGTGCTCAAAGATTTATGGGTACATGTCAAAAGTACACAATGATTCAGGTAAAAATTATTATTGTGTGTTAAAACTATTAGGCAAAATTTTAGGAGAAACAGGATATTTACAGAGTCTCAAAGTATTTCCCCAAAAGATACCTATTAACTACAAAGAGAAAAAAAGTAATTTTATAGTGGAAAAAACTGGAGGACACTACCATACCAGGTGATAAGAATTTACATCACCAGTAATGAAACAGTAGTATGGACCTTCAGATATGATACACTGATACACTTTTGTAGTATTCCAGCCAAAAATGCATAACCTAAATCTAATCAGGAGGAAACATCAGACAGACCCAAATGGTGGAATATTTCTACAAAATAATTAAACTGTAGTCTTCAAAAATTTTTTATCAAGAAACACAAAGACCAAGGAAGTGCTCCAGATTAAAGGAGATTAAAGAGATACAGCAATTAAAAGTAACAAATGATCCTAGACTGAACTATACCCGGAAAAAAAATTTTTTTCTCTTTTACTCAAAAGGACATTAGGAAATTCAGCAAAATTTTAATTAAGCTTATTTAGTGCTCTATCAATGTTAATTTCCCGGTTTTGATGACTGTACTGTGGTTATATAAGAAAATAACCTTGTTTTTTGGAACGTGTAAACTGAAGGATTTAGGAGCAAAGGGCCATAATTTAGCAAATTACTCTCAAATGGTTCAGAAAAAAATATTTATTTATTATTTTATGAAGAGCGACTGTGGTAAAAAGTTAACATTTGGGGAATCTGGGGTGAAGAAGAGGATAGGGGAATTCTTTGAATTATTTCTGCAACTTTTCTGTAAGTCTGAAATTATTTCAATATTTTAAAATTAGGTAAAATTCAGTAGTATCTGATAATAAGCTTTCCTACATTATTCTCCTACAATATTTGTGCACCCAAACACACATATTATAAAAACCAAAGCCAAAAACCTAAGAGAGGTTTTTCTTTTCCTATACCCTCTATACAAATGGCTACATAACCTGCTGACTCTATCCTCTTCTCTTCAACAGCACTATTGATTCAATTATTGTATAATTTCTAAATGATTTCCTGACTCCAGACTCTTCATTTTCACACACTTGCAAAATTAACCACCTCACTACTCTACTTTAAAATCTTTAATGGTCTCCATGGCAACCCTTTTACAAGACTTAAGTCTTCTCCATATCATGCCCTTTCAGCTCTACTTCATGCCCTTCTCATCAGGAAGAAAGCAAGTGCAGTTCTCTGAACCTGCAATGCTCTTGCATTGCTTGTGCTCTGGCATATGCTATCTATGCTGAAATATCCTTATCTATCCAGTCAAAGAAATTCCTATTTATTCTTTAAACCTTATCTTAGCTTCACCTTCTCTGTGAAACCTTCCCTGACACAATACACAATGTGAGGGTGAGTAATCATTCTCTCCCTCCTTAGTGCTACTATTTTATCTTATACTATCTCTATTACACTTATCACACAGTGTAAGTCCCCATTCTAAGGTGAATGGGGATTCACTGACAGAGGAACCAAGTCATATTTATTTTTGGAATTACTTAGAATACAATAGGTTCTCCAGGGTAGAAAATGTTAGGAAAGTCTTTATCTACATGATGAAAAAATAAAAGCTAAAAAAAAATGAAAATATAATTTTAAGACTAATATACCTTTCACAGGGAGATGATATATGCTTTTGCTTGTTATTTAATATAAGTTAGAACAAGCCCTAGACTTAATATTTTGCACTCATCTTTGGAAAACAAAAAATCTGATGCAGTATTCCAATTTTTAATTTTCTGTAGTTTGTTAAGAACACTGTTGTTCACAGCCTTTTAAGTTATGAACTGGGACTAAAATAAACTTATGTATATGAAATAGTACAAAACCAAAAGTAGTTTTACTTTATAATACTTAAGCGCAAGAATCATCTTTTTGGTCTAAGTGCTTTAAATGCAGTAATTCCTGATTTAAACTCAATTCTACAAAAATCTAATCACTGCTTAATCTTATTTTTCTTGATATAAAACTAAGCCAATTATATAATTTTCTATCAGAAAGAAATTTAAAGGAAAATACTACAAATGGTTCACTTGCCCTCCTTTCCAATATATACATTACAGGGATAAATAAAATTATTTTCTAATCTTAAGAAATATATCCTTAAATTATTAATCACATAACAATACATGTGAAAGATTCCATGAAGAAAATGCTATTACATACAAATATGCAAAATCATAACTGTTATTGATGTCTTCTATACCTCACCCGCCTGGTTTTCCTGATGGCTTTCTGATGGTCACTTTATCTTAAACTTTTTTGGGGACCTAGCATGTGACCGACCCTTGTTTGCCTTGCCCTTCCTACATGTTTCTTTCATAACCTATATTTCCAACTATAAAGTTTAGCATCTTGTAAAAGTATATGCAATTATACTCTAATAAAGATGTTAAAAAAAAAAAAAAAGTATATGCTCCAGAAGGTCAGAGACCGAGCCAATTTTACTATCTATTATGCAACTGCCCCTTCCCTACAAGTGCCAAGTACAGTGTCTAGAGCATAGAAAGAGCTCAATAAATGTAAAAGAAATGGCTGAGTTAGTCTGGAGATATTTTAAGTGGTACGTTTTCATAAAGATTTAATTTATTTTCTTTAGGAATAAGGAAAGTAATTATTTTCCATAAGAAGCACTGGTAATCAGACATGTGTGCCAAAAATGGCAATAGGCATACTTTCAGTAGCATAAAGAATAAATTCAAAATTTCCCCTCAGTGTTTGGGAGTACAGAGACTTCCCTTAGCCCTGCTCACCAGACAAAAGAGTCCATGGGAGTTGGTACCTTTATTTCCTACCAGAAGGACCAAGATACAGCCATGGTAAATAAAGTTTGAAATGAATCTATATGTATAAGGATACTAATAAGCCTCTAGAAAACTGCTGCCATAATGAAAACTAATGTCTTCTCTTGATTTTCCCTTAGATATCCTAGAATCATTAATTAAATTCCTTCAAAATTCTTAGAATCCATTAAAATATACATTAAATAAAACATTATTTAGAAAAACAGAAGATCTGACAAGTATTAATATTAATTTGACAATGAGCCAATAACTTTGTCACTGTCATTCATTAAAATTAACGTAGTATAAAGTATCAGTTCTTTTGTAGTCCCCTCAGTCATGCCAGTTCCTGTATGAAACTAGAAACTTACTACTTAATAAATTACTAACTGTAGGAAAAAAGTCAGTGTTATTTTATAATTCTTTCTGTATCTTGCTTATAGAGGTCATGCATAATACAGTAAACTGAGTAAGTGTCCCTAAAATAAAGAACGAACTAGAGCACCTAATTTCTTCTTCCTCAGAGGAAAGGCTTTGTTGTTACAAAAGTTAATTGAATTCTTGTCTTTGATCCTATTTCTTTGCTCTACATTCTCTATTAACTGACCTCTTTTTTCTTTTTCTTCCTTTGACTTGCCTTTCTTTCCTTAACCACTTTTATTATTGAAACCAAGTAACCTTTAACCTTTTTAGTCAAACATACTAACTACCTAGATGTCAAATGTCTACACCAATTTTAACATAAGACATTCAAGAGTGCTATACTTACTAATCACTACCAACGTCTGATTTCTCTGCTCTAGTAGCAAATTCCTTGTTTACAACTAGCTAAGATACTATATTCTTTCTATGTATCTTAAGTGTTTGACAAAAAATACTCAAGGTCAGTCTAGTTTAAATGGACTGTATAACAGGCTGCTTCATTATCTTACTGTTCCTACAGCCATCTTTTTAAAAAAATCAAGTGAATTAAAATAAATCTTTGAAAAAATCTTAGTAATTTTAAGTGCCTAAAGAAATATTTTCACAAAATGTTGTCTTCTCTTTGCAAACCAGATCATATTTCATATAACATACAACATGGTTTTTAAAAATCTGCTAAGGTAAAAACTGAAAGACAAAGTTCAAAGCTGCACAGCTGGAAGCATCCTGGGACAAAACTTTAAAGTGACTGGAATCACTGGTGTTCACTTACATTTTTTAATAATCTGATTCTAGACCAGTGGTTCTCAACCCAGCTATGTATTAGAATCACTTGGGGAGCTTTTAAAAAACATCCACTCCAGGCTAACTGAATCAGAATCTCTAGAGTCTGGACCTAGGCAAAAGAATTGTTTCAGAGCTACCCAACTGACCATAATATGCAGTTAGGATTCCAAACCATTGGCTACGTCTTTATAATTATTAACACAGACTAAAATACTAAGGCATCATTTAGCACTAATACCATTTTATTCTGAAAGAACTGTCATTCAACTAAATGTAAATCTTTAAATTATCTAACAGTATTCCAACATTTAAGTCCATTATTCAACAAAGAGTAGGTCCTCCACAATCATTTGTTGGTGATGCAGATATTTTAACAATTTAAATTACAACAATCCCTTACTTTAGAAGGAATATGTAATTATTATAATACAGAACATATTATTTTGACATTTTACAATAACTCCAGCTTCAAATCCTCTGGAACAACTGATGATGCAGTCACCAGTTAAGGTGATGCGTCACCTTAAGATGAAGGATTGGGGCATTTCAGGCCAAAGAACAAATGGGTGAAGACCATGCGATACAGACAATAGGAGTACAGAATCTATTTATAACAGAGGGGAAAATTCAGTATGACGGTGTGACGGAGACAAACAGGAGTAGCTGGAAATGGGAAGAAAAGCTAAGACTGTGCACAGATTGGGAAGGTCTCTGACAGACTAAGGAACTTAGATATTCATCTACAGGTAATAGAGAATCATTGGAGCTTTTCAAAAAGGAATGACAGGATGTTCTACTTCCAAGATGATTGAATAAAGGTACTTCACCCTATTCCTCCCACTAAGTGCAATTGAAAGCCCTAGACATTACACATAAAATAAACATAAGAAGTCTGTGAAAGGTGGACAGATGAAGGCAAATGCTTAGGAACCTCAAGACCTGAGGAACAAGTCAGTGGTGAGATCCCTGGGTTTTCTTTTTTTTTTTTTTTTTTTAATTTATTTATTAATTGAGTGATTTTTGGGTGTGTTGGGTCTTCGTTTCTGTGCGAGGGCTTTCTCTAGTTGTGGCGAGCGGGGGCCACTCTTCATCGCGGTGCGCGGGCCTCTCACTATCGCGGCCTCTCTTGTTGCGGAGCACGGGCTCCAGACGCGCAGGCTCAGTAGTTGTGGCTCACGGGCCTAGTTGCTCCGTGGCATGTGGGATCTTCCCAGACCAGGGCTCGAACCCGTGTCCCCTGCATCGGCAGGCGGATTCTCAACCACTGCGCCACCAGGGAAGCCCCCTGGGTTTTCTTTTTGCCTCGTGTATCTCAGACTTGCAGCTGAAAACCTGGCAATACCAAGAGGCAAAGACAGGGACTTCCCTGGTAGCACAGTGGTTAAGAATCTGCCTGCCAATGCAGGGGACACGGGTTCCAACCCTGGTCCAGGAAGATCCCACATGCCGCAGAGCAACTAAGCCCGTGTGCCACAACTACTGAGCCTGCGCTCTACAGCCTGTGAGCCACAACTACTGAGCCTGCATGCCACAACTACTGAAGCCCATGAGCCTAGAGCCTGTGCTCCACAACAAGAGAAGCCCCCGCTTGATGCAATTAGAGAAAGCCTGCACACAGCAATGAAGACCCAACGCAGCCAAAAATAAATACATAAATAAATAGATTAAAAAAAAAGAGGCAAAGACAAAAAAGCCCCAACAAAAGCTTGCTCTCTTTAGCCAAAAGACCAGGTAGGGACAGTCTAGCAAGACAGAAAACTTTTAGACAGTAACAGTGCTACTCTAGCTAAACACTACACAAAAAACCATGACCCCACTCTCATCCATGCCAACAAAGGCTGAATGGGGAGCCTAGACTTCCACCCTCACACGGTTATAATGAGGCATACCCAGCAGAGTGGTGTCATAGAAGGCCAAGGAGGAATTCAAGACTTTCATCTGATAATGAGTCCCCACGTCCCCATACTCCCCCATCCTTGTGTCAGTGGAGGCCACATGGAACGCTGTTAGAATTATCTGACAAAGATCTTAAAGCAGCCATGATGAAAATGCTTCAATGAGCAATTATGCTCAAAAGTAATGAAAACACAGAAAGCTTCAAAACAGAAACAGAAAATTTCAGCAAAGAAATAGAAGATATAAAGAAGGACCAAATGGAAATTTTAGAACTGAAAAATACATAACTGAATAAAAAAGCTCAGTAGATGGACTCAAAACAGAATGGTGGGGACAAAGGAAAGAATCAGTGAACTAGAAGAGAGAGAGTAGAAATTACCCAACCTTAGTAACAGAAAGAAAACAGAGTGAAAAATAAACGAAGGGATCCTCAGAGACCTGCTAGACTACAACAAAAGATCTAATATTTTTGTCACTGGAGTCCTAGAAAAAAAGAAAAAGGGACAGGGGGTGACTGAAATAGTACTTGAAGAAATATGGCAAGAGACATAAACCTATAGGTTCAAGAAGCTGAGTGAACCCTAAACTGGATAAACGTAAAGAAATCTAAGCCAAGTCACATCATAATTAAACTTTTGAAGACTAAGGACAAAGAAAGCATTCAGGAAAAAACCAAAACCTTTCCTACAAGGAAAAAACAACTCAAATGACAGTGATTTCTCATCAGAAACCATGCAGGCCAGAAGGAAGTGGCCTAATATTATTCAAATGCTACACCCAGCAAAAATATCCTTTAGTCATGAGGGGGAAATCAAGATGAAAAAAACTTTTCATCTTTTCAGATGAAAAAAACTAAGCCAATTTGTCCCCCACAAACTAATCTTAAAATAATAACTAAAATAAGTTCTCTAAACAGAAAGAAAATAATGAAAGAAGGAACTTCCAAATATCAGGAAAGGAAAAGGAAAACAGGAAGCAAAAATATGGGTAGATATAAAAGACTTTCTTTGTCCTCCTGAGTTTTCTAATTATGTTTGATGGTTGAAGGAAAAGTTACAACTGTCTGATGTGGTTCTAAATGAATGTACAGTAAACATTTCAGGACAATTATATAATAAAGAGGGGAGGGTGCAGGAATGTAAAGAAAAGTAAGGTTTCTATACTTCACTCAAAATGGTAAAATGACAACAGTAGACTGTAATAAGTTATGTATATATAATATCTATAGCAAACACCAAAACCAATATATAAAGAGATATATCCAAAACACAACAGATAAAGTAAAAATGGAATTCTAAAATATGCTCAAGTAACCCAAAGAAAGAGAACAAAACAGAGAAAAGAAAAACAGAGAGATAAACAGAAAACAAAAAATAAAATGGCACATTTAAGCCCTAACAAATCTAAAACTACATTAAATATAACAGCCTAAATGCATTAAGACATATAAGCAGAGTGAATTAAAAAATATAATCCACCTATATGATGTCTACAAGAAACTATATGTCTATAGGAAACTCACTTCAAATATAAGTATAAAGGCAGATTGAAAGTAAAAGGATGGAAAAAGACAAATCATACAAACATTAACCAAAGGAAAGCAGGAATGGCTATATTAATATCAGATAAAGTAGACTTCGGAGCAAAGAAAATTATCAGAGACAGAGAAGCATATTACAGAATGATAAAAGGGTCAATCCAACAGGAAGACATAGTAATCCTAAATGTACCAAATGACAGAACTGAAAGATATGTGAAGCAAAAACTGAAATAACTGAAAAGACAGACAACTCCACAATCATAGTTGGAGACTTCAACATCCTTCTCTCAATAACTGATAGAACAACTAGACAGAAATCAGCAAGGATATAGAACTCGAAAACACTGTCAACCAACAGGATGCAGTAACATTTATACAACACTCTACCAAACAACATCAGAATACATATTTCTTTCCAAAGGCCCATGGAACATATACTAAGATAGACCATACTACTAAGGCAAACCCTGGGTCATAAGGCACACCTCAACAAATTAAAAATAACTGAAATCACACAGAGTATCCTCTCTGACCACAATGGAAATCAAACTAGAAAGCAATAATGGAAAGATAAAAGGAAAACTCTTCAACTACTTGGAAACTAAGTGATACTCTTCTAACTAACCCATGGGGTCAAATAGGAAGTCTCAAAGGAAATTAAAAACAAACAAACAAACATTGAACTAGATGAAAATAAAAATACAACGTATCAAAAAATGTGGGGGACTTCCCTGGTGGCTTAGTGGTTAAGAATCTACCTGCCAAGGCAGGGGCCATGGGTTCGAGCCCTGGTCTGGGAAGATCCCACATGCCGTGGAGCAACTAAGCCCGTGCACAACAACTACTGAGTCTGCACTCTAAAGCCCGTGAGCCACAAAAACTGAAGCCCGCGTGCCACAACTACTGAAGCCCGCATGCCTAGAGCCCGTGCTCCGCAACAAGAGAAGCCACCGCAATGAGAAGCCTGCGCACCACAACAAAGAGTAGCCCCCGCTCGCTGCCGCAACTAGAAAAAGCCCGCGTGCGGCAACAAAGACCCAACGCAGACAAAAATTAATTAATTAATTAATTAATTAATTAATTAACTTAAAAATGTGGAACACAGCTATAGTGCTGAAGGAAAAATTATTACACTAAATGCATACATTAGAAGAGGAGAAATCTCAAATCGGTAAATCTAAGCTCCCATCTCAAGAGAAGAGCAAAAAACCTTAAGAAAGTAGGATAAAAAATGAGCAAAGAAAAAAAAAAGAAAGAAACACAAATTACCAATATCAGGAATGAAACAGGGATATCACTATAAACTGCAGACAACAAAAGGATAAGGGAGTACCATAAACACCTCTACACACTTTAAATTGACAACTCAGACTAAATAGGCCACTTCCTCAAAAAATACAAATTACCACAATTCACCTAATATGAAACAGATAACATGAATAGCTCTTCAAAGGTTATCAAGGAAAATACATTTATAAGACTAAAAAAAAAAAAAAATCTCTGAGCCCAGATAGTTTTCACTGGATAAATTTACCAAATGTTTAGAGAGGAATTAAAATCAATTCTACACAATCTATCTCAGAAAACAGAAGAAGAGGGTACACATCCTAATTCATTTTCTGAAGCTAGTATTACTACCAAAACCAAAACCAAAGAAAGACACAAATATAAACATAAGAATCCTTAATGAAATAATAGCAAATAATATTCAGCAATATATAAAAAGATGATAATCAACTGGGGTTTATTCCAGGGATGCAAAGCAGGTTCAATATTCAAAAATCAATGTAATCCACCGTATTACCAGGATAAAGGAGAAAAATTCCATAATCATATCAATTGTTGCAGAAAACACAACTGGCAAAATTCAACACCCATACATGATAAAAAAAAAAAAACTCTTAAAAAACTATGAAAAGAGGGGAACACACTCAACTTGATAAAGAGCTTGTACAAAATAAACTTTACAGCTAACATACTTATGGTGAAAGACTGAATGCTCTTCCCTATGATAAGGAACAAAGCAAGTATGTCTACTCTCACCAATCTTATTCAATATAGCACTGAAAGTTCTAATCAGTGCAATAAGACAAGAAAAAGAAATAAAGGGAATACAGATCAAAAAGGAAGAAATAAGACTGCTCCTCTCTGCAGATGACATCTAGGTAGGAAATCCCCAGGAAGCTATAGAAAATTCCTAGAACTAATTAATGAGTTCAGCAAGGTTGCGGGATACAAGATTAACACACAAAAACCAACTGTATTTCTATACACTAGCAATAACATGTGAACATTGAAAAAAAACACCATTTATAATCACCCAAAAAAATAGAATACAAAGGTATAAATCTAACAAAACGTGTAATACTTCCATGCTGAAAACACAAAATGCTGATGAGAGAAATCAAAGGAGATCTATAAAACAGGGAGAAACATACTAGTTCATGGATTGGAAGACTCAATATATCAATTCTCAAGACATCAATTCTCCCCAAATTGATACTGAGTTTCATGCAATTTCTAACAAAATCCCTCCCATCAAGATTCTTTGTAGATGTAGAGAAGATTATTCTAAAATTTATATAGAAAGGCAAAGGAACTAGAATAGCTAAAATAATTTTCAGAAAGAATAAAACAGGAGGAATCAGTCTTACCAGATTTCAAGATTTATTATCTACCTATAGCAATCAAGACTGTGACACTGGCAGAGGGATAAACACACAGCTCAATGGAACAGAACAGAGAACTTGGATATACAACACAAGTATGCCCAACTGTTTTTTGACAAAGGTTCAAAAACAATTCAATGAAGAAAGACAAATGGTGCTGGAGCAATTGGATATGCATAGACAAAAATAATAAACCTTGATCACACCTTATACAAAGATTAACTCAAAATGGGTCATGGACTTAAATGTAAATAGAAAACTGTAAAACTTTTATTTAAAAAAAGTTTTCTAAAACTTTAGGAGTCAATTTTCAGGATCTAGAGCTAGGCTAGACTTGATACCAAAAGCACAATCCATAAAAGGAAAAACTGAAAAATTAAGTCATCAAAATTAAGAACTTTTGCTCTGTGAAAGACCATGTTAAGAGAATGAAAAGAAACTACAGAATGGGAAAAAATATTTGCAAACCACCCTTCAGACAAAGAACTAGCATCTAAAATATATGAAAGAATGCTTGAAATTCAACACTAAAACAACAAAAACAACAAACAATCCAAACAGAAAATGAGCAAAAAACATGAATAGACATTTCACCAAATAGACATTTGACCTACAGATGACAAACAGGCACATGTAAAGATGCTGAATATTGTAAGCCACCAGGTAAATACAAATTAAAACCACAGTGAAACATCACTACGTACCTGTCAGAATGGCTAAAATTGAAAGTCAAAAAGCAAATGCTGACAAGGATGCAAAAAAACTAGATTATTCACTGCATTAGTCTGCTAGGGCTGCCATAATAAAATACCACAGACCGGGTGGCTTAAGGAACAGAAATTTGTTTTCTCACAGTTCTGGAGGCTAGAAGTCCAAAATCAAGGTGTCAGCTTGTTTGGTTTCTTTTGAGACCACTTTCCTTGGTTTGCAGATGGCTGACTTCTCACTGCATTCTCACATGGTCTTTCCTCTTGAGTGTGTATATCCCTCAAGGATGTGTGTCCAAATTTCTTTCTTATAAGGACATCAGTCAAACTGGATTACGACCCACGGTAAAGCCCTCTTAATCACCTCTTTAAAGGCCCTATCTCCAAATACAGTCACACTGTGACATGTTTGGGGAGTTAGGGTTTCAACATATGAATTGGGGGGGGACAATATTCAGCCCATAATACACATGCACTAATGTAAAAGAGTACTGCCGCTCTGGAAAACATTTTGGCAATTTCTTTTAAAAAGTAAACAAGGAACCATCATACGACCCAGCAATTACACTCCTGATCATTTTTCCCAGAAAAATGAAGACTCATGTTCACAAAAAAACCTACAGACAAATGTTTACAGCAGCTTTAGTCATAACAGCCAATAACTAGAAACAACCTAGAAGTCCTTCAATGGATGAATGTGTAAATAAACTGTGGTACATCCATACTATGGACTACTACTCAGCAATTAAAAAGGAACAAACTACTTAAATATGGAATAACTTAAATGAATATCCAGAGAATTACGCTGAATGAAAAAATCAATCCCAAAAGGTTATATACTGTAGATTCCATTTATATAGCACTTTTGAAATGATAAAATTATAGAAATGGAGAATGGATTAATGGTTGCCAGGCATTAAGGAGAAAGGGGGTAGGTGGGAAGGAAGTAGGTGTGGCTACAAAAGGGTACTCTTTATGTCTTGCTACAGATGGGTGGAAAACTTCACTGAAACCTTTTCCCACTTTCTAATATTTGAATGATGTGCTCCAAAATAAATTAGATAACAACGATCAAACGGGTGGATGGGGAGATATTAGTTACCACATATGGAATGATTAAGGAGGGCAAGGCTCTGTGCTAATCCAGACTTATCCTGGCTCCTACGCTGTGCTTTACTTCGCCAGGCTGCACTCAATTCTTAAATGTCACCCAAAGTTAACAACCACAGTGTTAGCACGATCCTGCACAAAAGATGTATATTATAAAATTACCTCTCCTCTTCTACCAACATTCTTATTTCCTTAGTATCTGATCTCATTCAAGAATTAATGAGAAAAGCAATAATTATCTGCTTAAATGATTCACACTAAGGTATAAGTAACTGATAGGTTTAAATATCGTCACAATGTACAAAAGCAGGTTACCTCAAATGGCATTTTAACAAAAATTGTATGTTTAAGATAGAATTAAACTGTAGTCCGAGTGTTGTCATCTGTTTAATTCAGATGCCCTAAAACATCACTCCCCATCCTGATCTTGGAGTTCTTAGGTATTTTGGAAGTAAATTAGATACAAATCCTAAATTCAAAGTAATAGTAATAGCTTCCATCTCACCACAACTCAAGATGCATGTCTGGTTAGCTGCCTGCCCTACAGGGAGGAAATATTTGTAATAGAGCTTTTAATTGTCTGTGAATAAAGATAATCCAAGACCGGTGAAACTTGTAAAAATCCATGTTTGTTTTCTCAGCTGCCTCTACGCGTCCCTTTTTCCTGCCTTCTAAGTTCTCTACCACTCCCAGTGCATCCTTCATACCTTCTGCTTTCAGGAGGCCATTATCTTCCAGTTTCTCCAAAACAGTAAAGGACTTCAGCAAGGGCTGAACTCAGTCTTTCAACAGACTTATTTGTAGTTTAAGGCAGCCAGGAGAAATGTTCGTCTTTTGGTTGACCTGGATTGACTGAAAGCCTAAGGGCTTTGTTTGTTTTTATTTTGCTGAGTCCAGTACGAAAACTGCCTTAGTACTGATACCAAGCCTGGGGGGACTGGGTCAAAAGAGTTAATAGGTCACTTTTAGAGCTCTCCTTTGCCCTGTTCACTCTATTAACCTTAATTATTCAGAAGCCAAGAATCTCAAATTCCTAGGATTCAGATTCCATTTTCAGGATGTCTACTACTCCCTTCTGGTTTGATATCCCTTTCCTTCTTTCGGAATGGTGGTCATTTTCTCAGAATGGTGGTCATTTTCTCCTGCCCCTCAACTCCTAGCAATCTGTTCTCATGCCCCAGGGTTCTTGCAGCCTCCAGTGTGTGAGAGGTAAAGAAACTATGAATGTCTGGAGTGGGTAGGCTGGGCTCATGGACTCCCAAACATGAAACTCAAACTAAGAAAAAGAGCAAAGGACCATCACCCCACTACCACCCACTTGCAGCTAATGTAAAGTAAGATTTAACACTTTTGTTTTTTACAGTGTAGTTGTGGGGGATGGGGGGGTACTTTAATGATAACAACAACTGTGCACAATACATGATATCGGAAAAAACTACCAGCTGGCAGTGACTGTACATACTGGGGAATGGATGGAGGAAGAAACACTTCTACAACTGGATGTTAAAGTTAATTACAATGACATGTTGTGACCTGCTTTTAATTTCTGCCTAATCATTACACAACATAATAAACATGCATCTCATAAACGATGTGTCAGATTAACTTTCAGTTTTATTTTAATGCAACTGCAGCCTTTTCTTCCAACCTCCACCCCTGCAGCTTCGCTCATTGCTGGCTGCAAATGTAAGATGGAGATTCCTTCTAAAACAATTAACAAGACACCATGCTGCCACACTGGAAGAGAGGCCAGCAACTGGGTGTCCCACTTTATAGACTGTCCATCTTGCAACAGCCGTACTTCTTCTAGTCTCTCCCAGGTCCAAACTATGCCTTTTCTAGTTACTGTAATTATTTTCCCCAAACAACAATTTTTTTATCACTTCCCAGCCTATGAAGCACAAGTTGTTTCACAACCAGCAGCATCAAAATCTAAACTCTTAAATGGCTCAATGAAAAGATGGTCAAGGGCTTCCCTGGTGGCGCAGTGGTTGAGTATCTGCCTGCCAATGCAGGGGACACGGGTTCGAGCCCTGGTCTGGGAAGATCCCACATGCCGCGGAGCGACTAGGCCCGTGAGCCACAATTGCTGAGCCTGCGCGTCCGGAGCCTGTGCTCCGCAACAAGAGAGGCCAAGACAGTGAGAGGCCCGTGCACCGCGATGAAGAGTGGCCCCCACTTGCCGCAACTAGAGAAAGCCCTCGCACAGAAACGAAGACCCAACACGGCCATAAATAAATTAAAAATAAATAAATAAATAATTAAAAAACAAAAAAGATGGTCAAATGAATTCAAAATATGAGATATGCATCAATGGATTGGCAAAGATCAAATAATTTGGTAAAAGGGACACAGAAACACAGATGTTCTCATATATCCCTGGTGGATATACAAAATGGTTCAACCTCTATGGAGGGAAATTTGGAAATATCTATCAAAATTACAAATGCAAGTACCCATTTGTAGGAATTTATCTTATACTATACTTGCCTGTCCCACCATTGTGTTGAAATAACAAGTTATTCATTGCAGTATTATTTTAAGGACAAAAAAATTAATAATGATAATAGCAAACACTTATCTAGCACTTAGTATAGTGCCAAACACTGTTCTAAGCACTTCACACATATGCTCATTTAATCTTCTGAACAATCCCATGAGGCAGGTGTTCTTAACATCCATGTCGTACAGATGGAGAAACTAAGAGGCCAAATAAAATTAGCCCAAGACCACATAGCTAGTGTGAGCCAAGATTTGAGTAGCTCCAGAGCCTACTATCTTAACTATTATAATATACTAAATCATCTAAATATATATCAATAGGAAAATAATTGACTAAAATATATGATACATCCGTCTAAAGGAACATTACATTTTTAAAAAGAAAGCTCCTTAAATTGCCCCTCCCACTTTGAGGGTAGGTTAAACTTAGTGACTCACCTCTAAAAATAAAGTACGGAAAGGGAAAAACAGCAATTTTACAGTGGAGAAACCTGGCAAACACCACCTTAACCAACAGATCTAAGTTAAACATCACCAGTGATGTCTTGTAAATATCAGGTAGTACTCCCTTGCTGAGACATTGATAAAGACAACTCAACTTTGTGCAGTATTTCCAAAAATCCATAGCCCCATTCTAATCATGAGGAAAACATCAGACAAACCCAAGTTGAGAGACAGTCTATAGACTGGTACTCCTGAAAACTGTCAAGGTCATTAAAAACCTTGAGAAACTGTCAAAGGAGACTACGGAGAAATGACAACTAAATGTAATTACGGAATGTTGGATGGGATCATGGAACAGAAAAAGAGCATTAATGGAAAAACTGGTGTTATCCAAATAAACTCTGGAGTTTAGTTAACACTAACGTACCAATGTTGATTTCTTAGTTTTGACAAATGTACCACAATAAGATGATAATATTAAATAAAGGGAAATGAAACTGGGTGAGGTGTATATGGAAACTATTTGCAACTTTTCTGTAAATCTAAAATTATTGGGGCTTCCCTGGTGGCGCAGTGGTTAAGAATCCCCCTACCAGTGCAGGGCACATGGGTTCAAGTCCCGGTCCAGGAAGATCCCACATGCTGCAGAGCAACTAGGCCTGTGCGCCACAACTATTGAGCCCGCGTGCCACAACTACTGAGGCCCGTGCACCTAGAGCCCATGCTCTGCAACAAGAGAAGCCACCGCAATGAGAAGCCCGCACACTGCAACAAAGAGTAGCCTCCGCTCGCCGCAACTGGAGAAAGCCCACCTGCAGCAACGAAGACCCAACACAGCCAAAAATAAATAAATAAATAAATAAATTTATTAAAAAAAAAATTATTCCAAAGCAAAAAGTTTATTTAAAAAAAAAAAAGAAGGAAGAAAGCTCTTTGTGCACTGATATGAAAAGAATCTCCAAGAAGTGAAAGATGTAAGGTAAAGTGAAAGACGTAAGGTAAAGAATAAAGGACTTCCCTGGTGGCACAGTGGTTAAAAATCCACCCGCCAATGCAGGGGACACGGGTTCGAGCCCTGGTCCGGGAAGATCCCACATGCCATGGAGCAACTAAGCCTGGGCGCCACAGCTACTAAGCCTACACTCTACAGCCCACGAGCCACAACTACTGAAGCCCGCACACCTAGTGCCCGTGCTCCGCAACAAGAGAAGCCACCGCAATGAGAAGCCCGCACACCGCAAGGAAGAGTAGCCCCTGCTCGCTGCAACTAGAGAAAGCCCGCACGAAGCAACAAAGACCCAACGCAGCCAAAAATAAATTAATTAATTAATTAAAAAAAAAAAAGAATAAAGTGTATATAGTATGGAAGAAGCAGTATGTGCATAGGTACAGAAATATCATTTGTGTAAAATGATTGGGAAAGCACATACATATACAAAAAATATTTCTGGAAGGATACGTAAGAATCTGATAACACTGGTTGACTTCGTAGAGAGAACTCTGTAGCTGAGAAACAGAAATAAAACTTTTGATTTGTGTCCTCTTGCACTTTTTAAATTTTAAAACATATGAGTATATTACCTACTCAATTAACTTTTAAAATTAGAAGTATGACAAGGACCTGAACTCAGGCAAAGCCCTGGAAATAACATAGGGGAATAATTAGAATTTTAGGAGATTAAAAAATCTAATCTCCTCCACCTACCAGTTACCCACACCCCCTTCCTCACTTTTCCCACCAACCTCATTTCTCCTTATGCAGTGCGAACATTTTATTCTAGCCAAACCAATCTGACTCCCAACCCCAACAAATCAGCTTGTTTCCCAATTCCTTATCCCTCCCAGCAAAACCTAGCTCTTAAATAAAAACCACCCACCTATTGAGCTATTCAGCATCCTGTAGACTCTGTCTGTAACACGGATGGCAAATACAGACACTCATGCCATCACTACTCCTACATCCATGGCAACAACACTGCTCAATGATCACAGGAGCCTTTCCCACTAAACCTACACACTGCCTCCAACTACTTCTTAACGCGGTCCTCCATGCAGCCATCATTATCAACCAAAGCTGGCCCATGAAATAAAACCTATTCGCCATACTACTCTCTACTATATTGATCTGTTTGCCTTGACATGTTCCTTCATGAATTTCATATACATTCATTTACATATACCCCTATTTCGTTCTGAAAAGGATTAATGAGACAAGAATACATGAACTACAAAAAGTTAATAGATTTAAAATATTAGCAGAAGAATAAAGAAAACCCCAAAAATGATGCCACAAAAAAAGCTGAAAAAATGTACAGCATAAAACCTATATGCCTACTCTGGGGTAGGCCACAAATCTGGCTCTGGCTTTCTAACAGCCATCACAAAAAGAAAAACCCAGTCCACAGCCCAGGAGATAAACAGAAAAGTACTCGGAAGAGGAACTATTCTTGGTACTTAGGCCAAACAGTAATTTTTACAAAGCAAAGAGAACACTATAGAAAGAGCAAGACATACAAGATACACAACTACCAGTTTTCCAAGAGTTGGGATGTTTCTGATAGTATCCATCAGGAGAACCTACAGTGTCTCACCAAAGCCCAATGCAGCAAAACTAATTTTACAAGGAGCGGACACAAGCTTTAAGAACTCTCTGTGTCCCTTCACTTGGTCTCCTCCTTCACTGCCTCCCTAACTAAATATAAACTCTTTGAAGACTAGAACCATGTTGTGTAACTCTTATAAAGCTCACAGTGTTCTGTATCCTGCAAAACAGCAAGCATTCAGTATCAGTGAGAATTTACTGAGAGCAATTCAAGCCTATTCTGAAAAAATTCTCTAATCTAAACATAGGAATTCCCACTCCTACTAAATTGGATAAAAATGATACTGAAGCCTCAAGGTATAATCTCTAAACCTTCTATACTATTACTGAATCGCAATTTAATTTATGATGTCTCAACAGCATTTTTTGTTTTGCATATCCCTGGCACAATGCTTGCAGAAATGCCAAATCAGTATCACTAAGTCTGATCAAATAAAATGGCAACCCCTATAAAATGAAAGACAATATTAGTATCTTTCAAGAATATAAGCAATAGCTCTTTACAAACCAGCTGACAAAGGCAGTTTCATTTTTTAAATGACTCTGCAAGTCCTGTAGCAGACAATGAATTATAATGCAGATATTCTCTATTTCTTTCCAAGAAACTGTAGTTTCTGTAAAGGCCAAACTGCCAGAGAACTATACTTCCCAGCTCTTCCATACATACGTCCATTCATAAATACACACACACACCACTATCAAACACTGGTGTAAAGCTTATCTTTCCCTTTACAACCACTCCCTACCCTCTCTTCTTTACCTGGTCAAACTGGAAATGAATTAAGCTTAATAAATTATTTAGGTAAAGCGATTATGAGCAACACAAGTATTAAGAAACTTAAATTACTACTCTTAAGCAGAGGCATTAGGACACATTAACAATCTCTGTATTTTATTAATGGAAATCATTAATAAATAAACAGTCTCATCCTACATTGGTTTAGCTTTTTTAATACACTTAGTATTTCAGTTTGCAGAATGCTCGTCATTTGGTATTCCCCGCATGCAGGAGAACACCCTACCGTCCCGGGAGGGGATAGCTGTAATGAGTGAAAGAACATGGACAGGACTGCGGGGTCCACCAAATGGACCTCAAAGCTAATTCCTGTGCCTTTGTTTCTTCACGCATAAAACTGAGAAATGACAATCATCTCTATCTGATAAGATTATTGAGAGGATAAAATGAGGTAAGACTTGTAAACTGCCTAGTAAATTGCATGTAAAATAGATCCTCAATAAGTGTCAGTTCTCTTGCTCTTTTCTTATAGGTAAGGAAACAGAAGGAGCTTAGCAGGTGACTGGTCCAAGGTCAATGCCTAGTCAGTGTAATACTTATGCTAAAACTGTAACTTAAGGACTCTTGCCACTACATCACACAGCCTTAAAATAACAGAACCCAATACCTCATGTTCATCACTGTTGGGCACTCATTACATGAAAAGAAAAAAAAACCTAACAATTTGTACACCTATTAGATGCCAAGCACTATATTAACCTCTTTCCTCATGACTACCTACAAAGTAGGTGTATTTATCCCATTTTACTGAGAGAAATTAATTTATCCAAAGTCACAAGGCTAATAAGTGATAATGCAAAATTAATCCAGGTCTGTTTACTACTTTCCCCTACTATCCTGCCTCAAAAGCATACAAGTATTTAAAACTAACTGTCTACCAAAATTAAATTCTAAATGGTCTGGAAATTTTTATAGATCCTTCCAATTTATTAGTGGAAAGTGTCCCTGGCATCACCATCCTTTCTCCTTAAATTTGTTCTTGTTAGGCTAAAACAATTTACAGTAAGCTCAGTGACAAATTTACATTTGTATAGCATATTACAGATTAGTGTTATAAATTTTTTCATTCTTATTAGATGCAACAAGAGGTTTTTCATATATTAGCTCACATCTCCTTTAATACTTTCAAGTTTTCTGTGATGTAGAGATTATTACCATTTTACAGATAAGGAAACAGAAGTTTGAAAAAGGTAAGTAACTTGCTTAGGTTATACAATTAGTAAGAGCAGGACTCTACCTCAGATCTCTCTAAGAGAAAAGCGTATATACTCCTGCATCCATCGATTCATTTAATCATTTGCGTTTGTCAATTTACTCATCAGAGCTGGGGGAAGGGAAGTGTGTGGGGGAAGGACTTGTTTACCAAAAATGTAACAGAAAATAAGGGCCAAACCTTGATAAAACAATAAAAACAGGAAAATTCAGAAAGGTTGTCCCAGATCTCTTCCTTCCCTGCAAGGTTGTCAGGTGATTGCCAATAAATGTTTACAGGGCAGTTTCAACTATTCCAGAGCACAGAGGAAAAAAGGAGAGTTTCCCAATTCATTCTTAGAGGCTAGCTTAATCTTGACACCAAACCACTCAAGAATAGTAAACTAAAAGTGAGACATAAATATTATGTTTATCCTTTGTGATTATAGAGGCAAATGTCTTAATTTAAGTGAAAAACAAAGAATTATGTGTAGTATGATCTCTTTTATATAAGAAAAACCACTGAATACACATGTATGTACTAAGTATGGCATACAGGTGTATTCAGTGTGTATTTGTACATATATATACATAAATGCAAAGATACAGGTTTGGAAATATAAACCCCAAACTGTTAACAAGGTTACCTGGGACAGAATTGGTCTTTGGGGTGAAGGAAGGGAAGGGGACAAATAGTGAAGTGAGATTTTTTACTTTTACTCTATATACTCCTGTATTATTTGAATTTTTATGATTAACATATATCATATTTGACAATTAAAATACACAAATGAAAAGTAGGGTCTAATAGCCATTTGATGTATCTCCTCTAGTTGTTAAAGTGAAAACTAATTCTTTTATTCACTCATTGGGCATTCATTTATCTAACAAACACTTAGGGTACAATCCTACATGTGGGCACTGAGCTAAGCAAGCACTTGTGCCAGCCACCAGGTACTTAGAGCCTATTTTTTTAATCCCAGGATGGAACATGTACTTCCTTCCATAAGACAGTGTTGTTTTAAGTCAAGTTCTAATTTTTATCATTTATTATTTTTTAGGTCATATGCCAGGGATAAGAAATATTTTCTTTATCTAGAATTTGTACTGCCTTTATTCTAAGAAAGCGTACCGGATAATATTTATTGAATTTTTTTTTTTTTTGGCTATTAAAAAATGCATTTGTATTCATTCATTCAACAAAGGTTAGAGTACCTCTTATGACATGTCTGAGCACAATGGTAGACAATGGATATGCAAAGATGAATAAATAACATGTGGCCTCTACCTACCCTCTAGGGAACTGAGAATTTCACAAACCTGCTATGTCTGATACAGAGTAAGTAGCACATAAAAACTGAAATATATACCTTAGTAATCCTGCACTTCAAAGTGAATCTGGCAAACTGCCCTGTTCAAAAATAAAAGTTAATTTGCGTAACCCAGAAATATCTTAATGTTTATGAAAACTGTGAAATTATTCAATTACTCTAAGGTTAAAGGGTATAAATTAGTGGGAAAATAGAGAACATGGAAGCTCCAAGGGAATAGACAGTGCGATGACTCAGTGAACAGTGGGTTCTAGAATTAGCTATGCCAGTAAGAAGCTGTTACTAGGTTTGTTTCCCCAAAGAAAATACGGAAATCATATCTACCTTATTAGGACAGGAGAAATCAAAGAATTTATTCAAAAAAGTATAACAAAACCTGGAGAACATGAGGCAGTGTGGCCACAACACCTGCTTTTTGTTGTTGTTTGGTCTCATTTATTTTTCCCCTACTCTGTCAATGATTAGCCAAGCAAATCTGCAAACACAGTTTAACTTCTGTATGCCTCATAAAGTGGCAAGAATGCAGGAAGCAGAGTCAGAAGACCTGAGTTTACATTCAGACCCTGACTCTTATTAACTCCATAAGGTTAAAAAATGAGCAAATTATTTAACCTCTTTGAACCTTAGTTTCCTAGCATTAAAATAGGGATAAACATTTTACAGTGTTATTTCAAAGACTAAATGAGAAAATACGTGTGAAAACATAAACTTACAAACTACGAATTTGGTTCAAGATGGCAGAGTAGAAGGACGTGCTCTCACTCCCTCTTGTGAGAGCACCGGAATCACAACTAACTGCTGAACAATCATCAACAGGAACACACTGGAACTCACCAAAAAAGATACCCCACATCCAAAGACAAAGGAGAAGCCAAATGAGATGGTAGGAGGGGCAAAATCACAAAATCAAATCCCATAACTGCTGGGTGGGTGACTCACAAACTGGAGAACACTTATACCACAGAAGTCCACCCACTGGAGTGGAGGTTCTGAGCCCGTCAGGCTTCCCAACCTGGGGGTCCGGCAACGGGAGGAGGAATTCCTAGAGAATCAGACTTTGAAGGCTAGTGGGATTTGATTGCAGGACTGGGGGAAACAGACTCCACTCTTGGAGGGCACACACAAACTAGTGTGTGCATCGGGAGACAGGGGAAGGAACAATTACCCCACAGGAGACTGAACCACACCTACCTGCTAGTGTTGGAGGGTCTCCTGCAGAGGCGGGGGTGTGGCTCACCGTGAGGACAAGGACACTGGCAGCAGAAGTTCTGGGAAGTACTCCTTGGTGTGAGCCCTCCCAGAGTCCACCATTAGCCCTACCAAAGAGCCCAGGGAGGCTCCAGTGTTGGGTCACCTCAGACCAAACAACCAACTGGAGGGAACCCAACCCCACCTATCATCAGACAAGCGGATTAAAGTTTTACTGAGCTCTGCCCGCCAGAGCAACACCCAGCTCTATAACCACCAGTCCCTCCCATCAGGAAACTTGCACAAGCCTCTTAGATAGCCTCATCCACCAGGAAATTTGCACAAGCCTCTTAGATAGCCTCATCCACCAGAGGGCAGACAGCAGAAGCAAGAACTACAATCCTGCAGCCTAAATCCTGCAGCCTGTGGAACAAAAACCACATTCACAGAAAGATAGACAAGATGAAAAGGCAGAGGGCTATGTACCAGATGAAGGAACAAGATAAAACCCCAGAAAAACAACTAAAGGAAGTGGAGATAGGCAACCTTCCAGAAAAAGAATTCAGAATAATGATAGTGAGATGATCCAGGACCTTGGAAAAAAGAATGGAGGCAAAGATCCAGAAGATGCAAGAAATGTTTAACAAAGACCTAGAAGAACTAAAGAACAAACAGAGATGCACAATACAATAACTGAAATGAAAAATACACTAGAAGGAATCAATAGCAGAATAACTGAGGCAGAAGAATGGATAACTGACCTGGAAGACAGAATGGTGGAATTCACTGCTGTGGAACAGAATAAAGAAAAAAGAATGAAAACAAATGAAGACAGCCTAAGAGACCTCTGGGACACCATTAAATGCAACATTCGCATTATGGGGTGCCAGAAGGAGAAGAGAGAGAGAAAGGACCCAAGAAAATATTTGAAGAGATTATAGTAGAAAAATTCCCTAACATGGGAAAGGAAATAGCCACCCAAGTCCAGGAAGCGCAGAGAGTCCCATATAGGATAAACCCAAGGAGAAACATGCAGAGACACATAGTAATCAAATTGGCAAAAATTAAAGACAAAAAAAAAATTACTGAAAGCAGCAAGGGAAAAACAACAAATAACATAAAAGGGAACTCCCATAAGGTTAACAGCTGATTTCTCAGCACAAACTCTACAAGCCAGAAGGGAGTGGCATGATATACTTAAAGTGATGAAAGGGAAGAACCTACAACCAAGATTACTCTACCTGCCAAGGATCTCATTCAGATTTGATGAAGAAATCAAAAGCTTTACAGACAAGCAAAAGCTAAGAGAATTCAGCACCACCAAAGCAGCTCTACAACAAATGCTAAAGGAACTTCTCTAAGAGGGAAACACAAGAGAAGAAAAGGACCTACAAACACAAACCCAAAACAATTAAGAAAATGGTAATAGGAACATACATATCGATAATTACCTTAAACGTGAATGGATTAAATGCTCCAACCAAAAGACACAGGTTCGCTGAATGGAGACCCATGTAAAAACAATACCCATATATATGCTGTCTACAAGAGACCCACTTCAGACCTAGGGACACATACAAACTGAAAGTGAGGGGATGGAAAAAAGATATTCCATGCAAATGGAAATCAAAAGAAAGCTGGAGTAGCAATACTCATATCAGATAAAATAGACTTTTAAAAAAAGAATGTTACAGGAGACAAGGAAGGACACTACATAATGATCAAGGGAGCAATCCAAGAAGAAGATATAACAATTATAAACATATATGCACCCAACATAGGAGCACCTCAATACATAAGGCAACTGCTAATAGCTAAAAAAGAGGAAATCAACAGTAACACAATAATAGTGGGGGCCTATAACACCTCACTTACACCAATGGACAGATCATCCAAACAGAAACTTAATAAGGAAACACAAGCTTTAAATGACACAATAGACCATATAGATTTAATTGATATTTATAGGACATTCCATCCAGAAACAGCAGGTTACACTTTCTTCTCAAGTGCACATGGAACATTCTCCAGGATAGATCACATCTTGGGTCACAAATCAAGCCTCAGTAAATTTAAGAAAACTGAAATCATATCAAGCATCTTTTGTGACCACAACACTATGAGATTAGAAATCAATTACAGGAAAAAAACCATAAAATACACAAACACATGGAGGCTAAACAATACGTTACTAAATAACCAAGAGATCACTGAAAAAATCAAAGAGGAAAGCAAAAACTACTTAGAAGCAAATGACAATGAAAACACAACGACCCAAAACCTATGGGATTCAGCAAAAGCAGTTCTAAGAGGGAAGTTTACAGCAATACAATCCTACCTTAAGAAACAACAAATATCTCAAATAAACAATCTAACCTTACACCTAAAGGAATTAGAGAAAGAAGAACAAACAAAACCCAAAGTTAGCAGAAGGAAAGAAATCATAAAGATCAGGGCAGAAATAAATGAAATAGAAACAAAGAAAACAATAGCAAAGATCAATAAAACTAAAAGCTGGTTCTTTGAGAAGATAAACAAAATTGATAAACCATCAGCCAGGCTCATCAAGAAAAAGAGGGACTCAAATCAATAAAATTAGAAATGAAAAAGGAGAAGTTACAAGAGACACCGCAGAAATACAAAGCATCCTAAGAGACTACTACTAGCAACTCTATGCCAATAAAATGGACAACCTGGAAGAAATGGACAAATTCTTACAAAGGTATAACCTTCCAAGACAGAACCAGGAAGAAATAAAAAATATGAACAGACCAATCACAAGTAATGAAATTGAAACTGTGATGAAAAATCTTCCAACAAACAAAAGTCCAGGACCAGATGGCTTCACAGGTGAATTCTATCAAACATTTAGAGAAGAGCTAACACCCATCCTTCTCAAACTCTTCCAAAACATTGCAGAGGAAAGAACACTCCCAAACTCATTCTATGAGGCCACCATCACCCTGATACCAAAACCAGACAAAGATACTACAAAAAAAGAAAATTACAGTCCAATATCACTGATGAATACAGATGCAAAAATCCTCAACAAAACACCAGCAAACAGAATCCAGCAACACATTAAAAGGATCATACACCATGATCAAGTGGGATTTATCCCAGGGATGCAAGGATTCTTCAGTATACACAGATCAATCAATGTGATACACCATATTAACAAACTGAAGAATAAAAACCATCTGATCATCTCAATAGATGCAGAAAAAGCTTTTGACGAAATTCAACACCATTTATGATAAAAACTCTCCAGAAAATGGGCAGAGAGGGAACCTACCTCAACATAATAAAGGCCATATATGACAAACCCACAGCAAACATCATTCTCAATGGTGAAAAACTGAAAACATTTCCTCAAAGATCAGGAACAATACAAGGATGTCCACTCTCACCACTAATATTCAACATACTTTTGGAAGTCCTAACCAGGGCAATCAGAGAAGAAAAAGAAATAAAGGAATACAAATTGGAAAAAAAGAAGTAAAACTGTCAGTGTTTGCAGATGATGTGATACTATACACAGAGAATCCTAAGGATGTCACCAGAAAACTTCTAGAGCTAATCAATGAATTTGGTAAAGTTGCAGGATACAAAATTAATGTACAGAAATCTCTTGCATTCCTATACACTAATGATGAAAAATCTGAAAGAGAAATTAAGGAAACACTCCCATTTACCATTGCAACAAAAAGAATAAAATACCTAGGAATAAACCTACCTAGGGAGACAGAAGACCTGTATGCAGAAAACTATAAGACACTGATGAAAGAAATTAAAGATGGTACAAACAGATAGAGAGATATACCATGTTCTTGGATTGGAAGAATCAATATTGTGAAAATGACTCTACTACCCAAAGCAATCTACAGATTCAATGCAATCCCTATCAAATTACCAATGGCATTTTTTACAGAACTAGAATGAAAAATCTTAAAACTTGTATGGAGGCACAAAAGACCCTGAATAGCCAAAGCAGTCTTGAGGGAAAAAAATGGATCTGGAGGAATCAGACTCCCTGACTTCAGATTATACTACAAAGCTACAGTAATCAAGACAATATGGTACTGGCACAAAAACAGAAATATACATCAATGGAACAGGATAGAAAGCCCAGAGATAAACACACGCACCTATGGTCAACTAATCTACGACAAAGGAGGCAAGAATATACAATGGAGAAAAGACAGTCTCTTCAATAAGTGGTGCTGGGAAAACTGGACAGCTACATGTAAAAGAATGAAATTAGAACACTCCCTAACACCATACACAAAAATAAACTCAAAATGGATTAGAGACCTAAATGTAAGACCAGACACTATAAAACTCTTAGAGGAAAACATAGGAAGAACACTCTTTGACATAAATCAAAGCAAGATCTTTTTTGATCCACCTCTTAGAGTAATGGAAATAAAAACAAAAGTAAACAAATGGGACCTAATGAAACTTCAAAGCTTTTGCACAGCAAAGGAAACTACAAACATGATGAAAAGACAACCCTCAGAATGGGAGAAAATATGTGCAAATGAATCAATGGACAAAGGATTAATCTCCAAAATACATAAACAGCTTATGCAGCTCAAAATTAAAAAAACAACCCAATCCAAAAATGGGCAGAAGACCTAAATAGACATTTCTCCAAAGAAGACATACGGATGGCCAAGAGGCACATGAAGAGCTGCTCAACATCACTAATTATTAGAGAAATGCAAATCAAAACCACCATGAGGTATCATCTCACACCAGTTAGAATGGGCATCAGAAAATCTACAAACAACAAATGCTGGAGAGGGTGTGGAGAAAAGGGAACCCTCTTGCACTGTTGGTGGGAATGGAAATTGATACAGCCACTATGGAGAACAGTACGGAGGTTCCTTAAAAAGGTAAAAATAGAATGACCATATGACCCAGCAATCCCACTACTGGGCATATACACAGAGAAAACCATAATTCAGAAAGACACATGCACCCCAATGTTCACTGTAGCACTATTTACAATAGCCAGGTCATTAAAAAAAAAAAAAAAAAAAGAAACTACTATAAATTAAACAGACATTTTTCCAAGTAAGATATATAAATGGCCAATAAGAACATAAAGATGCTCAACATCATTAGCCATTAGGGAAATGCAAATGAAAACCAAAAGATACGACCTCACACCCACTAGAATGGCTATCTTCGAAAAGACAACTTTGACATGTGTTGGAGAAAACGCAACCCTCATACTTTGATGGTGGGAATGTAAAATGATGCAGCAGCTATGGAAAATAGTTTGGCAGTTCCTCAAACAGTTGCAGTTACCTTGTGACCCAGCAATTCCACAGCTAATTATATACCCAAGAAAATCGAAAACACATGTCCACACAAAAACTTGTAAATGAGTGGTCATAGCATTATTACTCATACTAGCCAAAAAAGTGGAAACAACTGAAATGTCCATCAACTGATGAATTGATAAACAAAATATGGCATATCTATACAGTGGAATATTATTCAGCCATAAGAAGGAAGTATCTTGATACATGCATAACATGCATGAAACTTGGAAACATTACGCTCAGTGAAGACACAAAAGGCCACATACTGTGTGATTCCATTTATATGAAATGTCCAGAATAGGCAAATCCGAAGAGACAGAAAGTAGACTGGTGGCTGCCAAGTGCGGATGAAGGGGAACGGGAGTGGCAGCTAATGGGTACGAGGGTTTCCCCTCAGGATGTTCAAAACGTTCCTTGAATTAGTGATGAGGTTTGCACTACCTTGTGAATACACTAAAACTACTAAATTGTACATGTTAAAAAAGTGAATTCTACAGTATATGAGTTACATTTTAATAAAAGAAAACTATTTTAGAAATTTAAGTTTCTGCTACTTTATTTAATTTTGACCATGTTGGGTCTTCGTTGCTGCGCGTGGGCTTTCTCTAGTTGCGGCTAGCGGGGGCCGCTCTTCATTGCGGTGCGCGGGCTTCTCACTGAAGTAGCTTCTCTTGTTGCCGACCATTGGCTCCAGGCGCTTGTGCTCCAGTAGTTGTGGCATGCAAGCTCAGTAGTTGTGGCTTGCAGGCTCTAGAGCGCAGGCTCAGTAGTTTTGGCGCACGGGCTTAGTTGCTCCTCGGCATGTGGGATCTTCCCAGACCAGGGCTCGAACCCGTGTTCCCTGCATTGGCAGGCGGATTCTTATCCACTGCGCCACCAGGGAAGTCCCTCTGCTACTTTTTAATAGCTAATATCCTACTTTTTTCAGTTCCTGCTGCTTGTAACAGCTATGAGAGCTCTTTGAAGTTAGATGTTACACAGATGAATGGTATTTTTAGTAAAGTGAAACTACTAATTATGCCAGAGAAACTTTCTGCAGATCAGATTAATTTGGTATTATTTTATTTCTTCAAAAGAAAAGTCCTTATTAATATCGTTTGTTTTTAGGGAGTAGAGAGAGGTTCAAGGAGTCTTTATACAGTACATTAAAAAAAAAAGGGCAAAATACAGTATTTTGTTTTTAAATTAGTGGACATTTAGTTTTCAGACATGCCTATCAATCAACTAAAACACAAGTAGATGGAACTTTGCAGCCTCTACCTCTTTCCAGGTTCTGCATTCTGCTGTCAGATTCTAGGTCCATCACCAGCTCCTTCCAATTATTATTCACAGGAGTTAAAATGCTTGGTAAACTCTTTTAAGTGCAATCAATTCATTCCCTAATGCTGGGGAATTTACAGAGTAGGCCCAATTTTTAAGGTTAAATTTAGTCTAGATTGTTCGAATAAATATACAACAAAATGATTTCCTCGAATCTGGAATACAAAAACAATCTATAGAGTTGTGTAATGCTTTCTAAGTACTTTGGGAATTTTTTCCTGAATTTGGTCATGGGGTAAAGACAGTCACTAACTTTTGTCCACACAAAGTATTATGTATAAAAGCTTCCTGGTTCTAGAACAAAGAAGTACTTTATTGCTCAAAGCAGAAGGCAGATATTTTCCTTCCATTTAGTATTGTTATACTAAAATAGCATACCAATGAAACCAGCTAGGTAACAGCATGACCCAAGGTATGTAAACAAAGATAAATTGTTCTTTATTTTGTATTCTTCCTTGGGGGGAAGAAAAAGTTTCTCACATCTAAGCAAATAAGGTTCATCAAGCCACAGTAAAAACTACGGGTTACTATTTCCCAATATGGGGGTATTTTGACTGGTGATCTTAATTTGAGGGTCTGCCAACCTATGCTAGCACGCATGGTGCGTATACTTGGCACAGACAAAATGCGAAGAAAGAGGCGACCTGTCAAACAGCTGTATCGAGTTACTCCCTCAACAGCGCTTCCAACTTCTTGGGTGATGTCTGTGTAAGAGAGAAAGATGTCAAAGCACCAAGAAGAGAACCACGGCGGCAGTCGCAGCAGCAGCCAGGTCCAAACGGTGCATCCCAGGGTGAAATGCCACAGGAACCCTCAAGAGCCGGCCAGACTGCGGTTCCTTTCCAATATTAGTCTACCTCACATACAAAAATAAATACACAGCCAGATAACCCTGCCAACTCACTCTCCCTTCCCGTTGAGACTCCTCCAAAGGCTGGAGGGATGTTAACAGCCCGCAGGCCCGGGAGAAGCCAAGCCCCACGCCCCGAGGGAGGCGTCCAGGAGCCTCGGTGCAGCCCGGGGGCCTCGGGCGGGCGTCCCCCACCCGCCGGCCAGGGCTGGTCACCGGCCACACAAAGGAGCGAGCCGCGGGCGCTGGACACGGGGGCTCGCCCGGGAGCCGGGCGCCACATCTGGTCCCCGCACGCCGGGTGGACAAGACCCGCCGGAAAATAAGGATTAACGCCCGTACCTGTTGCACTATTCGGGTCCCTTTCACCCAGAAATGAACAAGGGCGCTCAGGAGGGGAGACGCGCGGGCCGCCCGGGCTTTGCGGGCCGCGACCGCACCCGGCAGGCGGCGCGGAGGCAGGAGCCGCCCGCGGGGCTCCCACCTCTGGCGCTTTGTCTGCGGTGGCGGCGGGGGCTGCGGCGGGGGCTGCGGCGGGGGCTGCGGCGGGGGCTGCGGCGGGGGCTGCGGCGGGGCGGGGGCGCCCCTCCCTCAGACGCGCGGCCCGCGCTGGGGAAGAAAGCCGGGCCCGCCGCCGCCGCCGCCTCCTCCGCCGCCTCCTCCGCCGCCTCCGCCCGCCCGCGCTCCCTGCCTGGGCGCT
This sequence comes from Balaenoptera musculus, assembly GCF_009873245.2. Lineage (NCBI taxonomy): Eukaryota > Metazoa > Chordata > Mammalia > Artiodactyla > Balaenopteridae > Balaenoptera > Balaenoptera musculus. Next base: position 59,902,595 of record NC_045791.1, read on the forward strand.
GGGCCTGCGCGCTCCTCCCGCCCGGGCCGCCCGGGCCGCGCGGCGGCCACACTCACCTGGCTGGCGCTGGCGCTGGCGGCCCGCCGTTCCGGGGCGGTGGGGAGGACGCGGGGACGCGAGCAAGGCGCGAGCGGAGGCGGAGGGCGAGGCGGGAGGAAGGCGGACTGAGGGCGGAGCGGGCCCGGGCGGCGGTGGCGGCGGCAGCGGCTCCAGTCACTCGCGGCAAATCGCGTCCCGGCCCCTCTGTGCGTCAGGCAAGGGGCGGCGGCGCGGGAGGCCCGGCGACCTCCCGTCACCCTCGGCCCGACTCGCGTCCGCGCTGCTCCGCGCGCGCCCGGGTAGCGGCGGCGCAGCGACACCGCCCGCACTGGAGGGGGCGGGGCTGGGAGTCCCACGGAGGCTGGGGATTGGGGGCTGGGCGAGGAGGGGGCTTCCGACGCCACCAGGCGGACCCCGATCTCCTCGCCACCCGCCGAGCTTCCAGCTCCCAAGCCCACAGGCAGCGTTGGGTTATGGAAGGAGAACTGGGCCTAGAGTCGGGAAGCCTGGACTTAAGGACACCCCCTCCCCTTGACGCCTTGCCTGTCATTTGTTTTCTCTGTCCTCATACTGAAATATGTATGTTCGAGTATATAGTCTCCAAGATTTTCAAAATTCTAACGTTGTCATCCTGGGTTTGTTGGGATTCCTTTACCCCCAAGTACCCACTGCCAGGAGGTGCCAGGAGATGGATCTCCCACACAGAGATGTGTGATGTGTCTGAAGGATAAGGCAACTGCAGGGGAATGGGTTGTAGTGAGGAAGAGCTGGATTCAGGGCATTTGTTTTCCTTTGGGGATCTTTCCATTGGATAGGCCAAAATTTATCCACAAATGGCCCTCTGATAATGGCTACTTCCCCATCTTCACCAACACTAGTTATTTTTCTCCAAATGTAGTGACTTCAGAGTCCTTGTTCTTCCAATTTTCTTGCGCAAATCATTTTTATGTCATTTCCTGAATTCAGTTCAAAAGAGTCATCAGCTAATACACACAGGCTCAGGGCAGCATGTGTTCCCAATCTCAGGCCTTACTTATTACTCACTGTGCCACTCAGTTCAGTATCACCTAATTTCTTTAGGGAAAAAAATTTACCATTCCAACAACTAGGCAACTAAGTTTCTCTCTGCTAAAGTTCTCTGACGAAAATCCCAAGGATTAATATTTCCTCTTATTTCTATGACTGATAATGTCTCCACTACATCAGCCTCTGCCACCATTTAGGTCAAGCCTTGCTAATTTCACTTCTGCTTGTGTTCCAAAGGATTGCTAGGAATGCCCCAAAAACACAGAGCCTCCCTCTTCAAAGGCTTTCCACCTGGATAATCAGTTTCAAGCAATTACCGTGATATCCAAGGACATTTATGATCTGATCCACAGATCTTCACCTCCAGCTTTAATTCCCACCACATCTCACACACAGGCTCTGTCTCTGGGCCTTTGTATATTTTCCTCCATCTGAAATTCATCCCTCATTTAACCGGGTGAACTTCCAGTCTCCTTCAAGATAATAAAGATAATGCATCTTTTCCTCCGTGGAATCTTCCCTGACATCCTGTCCTTTTTCCACCCTCACATCCTCACCCCACACACTTACACTGAATTATTCATTCTTTTCTGCTTTCATGGAAACTTTGATCTATTCTCTATGATAAACCTTAGCACTTTCTTTTTTCCCATTGCTTTGCTTGGTGGTCTTTTCTTACTAGACTGTGAGTTCCTTAAAAGGATGGAGATTTTTGTCTAGTTCATTTCTGGCTCTCAGACATAGCACAGTACTCAGCACTATGAAGGTTTTCTTTAAATATTTGTTCAAGTACTGATGTCACTATTCATTCCAACAAATAGATGTTGAACATCTACTCAACAAGAGGGAAATACAGTGCAATCCACAGTCCCTGCCTTTCTTACTTAACCTTCCACAGTATTGTGTTCTTCCTTCCTTTACCATGTGGCATTCTCTGTTTATCATTTTAAACCCTCTCCTATTACCACTCGCATTCTTGGCTTGTTTTAATAAAGCAAGTTCATGCCAAAGAATCTATTATAGTAATTCACCAAATATCCCTGCCCTTCCTCTTTCCATACCCTCTTGTTCCACAAGAGTGTGGACCCAGTTATTAGATAAGGGGCAACTGTTGCAACAGAAAACACATTAGACTATGAATGCAGAGAACAACGTTTGGGTGCTGTATTTTCCAATAACTACTAAATGAACACAGCTCAATCACTTAAATTCACTAAGCCTCCCCTCTGGAGTTCCTTTGGCTCTATGATTAGGCTTCATTTCTAGTACTTTGTTAATAAGGTAAACATATCCTTCTTAATATATGTATAAATTGAAGGGACAACCAGATCCTTGCAAAGTAGCTGTCCAGCACACGCTTGAACTCTTGAGCAATAGGGAACCACTCACTACATCACAATAGTATTCATCTTTGAACAGCCCTGCTAGTCCCTACTTTGAAAGGAAACGTGTCTTTTTGTAGATTTGGTAGGTAACGATGGTATTAGTAGAAAACACCACTGGAATTGAACTCCGAAGTGGTGTGGTCAGGTCGTAGCTCTGTAACTTCTAGCTGTATGACTTTGGACAAGCACAAAACAGCTCCAAGTTATGCGTTTGCTCAACTCTAAAAGGGGGAAATAATAACACCTTAAATCATTATCATTAGTATGAATACAATTGTATTAAAGTACCCAGTGAATCTGAATCTGGTACTCAGATGTATTGAATACGGAACAGCCCAATTCCCCTTCCATACACAGCCTTTAAACATCTGAAGTCAGCAACCAGAGCATGTGCCTTCTCACACCAGCCTCCATACACAAGCCCCATTCATCTCCTCCATACACTTTCATCTAAACATACCCTAGTGCCTCTTACAATGTGGCATCTAGAACTGAGTCCAGTATTCCAGGTATACAAAGAATAGAGAAATCGTTTTCTACATTCTTATGATGTTTCAAAATTCAGCTTGATATCACATTCATATTTTTCTACCACCCCACACTGTTCGTAAAACAAACAAAAACCCTCGAATCTTTCTTAGGACTTTAACACATACACACCTGTAAAACCATATCTCCTCCAACCTGTATTTGTGCAATTTGTTTTTGGAGACTGAGTGTGGATCTTTGCATGTATTCGTCTTAAATATCACTTTGGAAGTTATGTACCAGAATCCCCTGCCAAATAGAAATCAATGTGAAATAAGAATAACATTTGAAAGACATTCAGGACTCGGGGGTGGGGAGAATCACAAAAGCACTTTAAGCAACTCGTTCTTAAATTCCTAAATTCTCCCCTACAACTTCCCTTAGGCTTTTTATTAAATGCCATATTTAAATGTCATCTGAAGTTATATAACGTCTCACATTCATTTCATTTTATTTTTATAATAATATTTCATGTGCATATGTTTCCCAAACATCCTTCTCTGGAACTTCTGAAGAACTCACTGAGATAAGGCAGACCTGCACTGTTAATGCAGTCTTACTGAAGCTCAGCAGGGTCAGGGAACTTGCTGAACACTCACCCTGCACCAAAATAGGCTTCTTCGGGAAAATGCCCCACCCACACGCCCTGCTGAAGGGGTGGCCCCAGGCAGTACTCTTTTGTGCCTCTGTGGACTGCTCCTGGGAGGGCATCTGACCTGTTAAACAGCCAATTCACACCCATTCAAAAATGACCTGGGAAAAAAACTCAATCCAAAAAAGCTGGTCCAGGGACTTCCCTGGTGGTCCAGTGGTCGAGACTCCGTGCTTCCAATGCAGGGGGCGAGGGTTCGATCCCTGGTCTGGGAACTAAGATCCCACATGCCACGTGGTGGGACCCCACCCAAAAAAAAAAGAAGAAAAAAGGGTTGGTCCAATCAGACAATCAACTGGGGAAGCTGGACCCAAAGGGAGGCACAGATGGTGGCCATGGGTGAGAAGGGCTCTGACACATCACCAGTGAGCAGAAGATAATGTCAGCCAATGACTAAGCAGAACACATCCATTCACTCATCTGCTCAACAAATATTTATTAAGAATTTCCTGTTTTAGGTTCTGGGAATGCAGTATGGACAAAATACACAAAAATTCTGCATGGACCTTGCATTCTGGTAAATGGGACAGGCAATAAACAATAAATAAGTAAATCAAATATTGTATTAGAAGGTGGTAAGTGTTGGATAAACATTATGCAGGGCAGGGAACTAGGTGGGGGCCAAGTGCCAGGGGCACAACTTTCAATCACAGGAATAGGGAAAGCCTCACTGAGAAGCTGACATTTGAGCTAAGGCTTGAAGGAGGTGAGGCACTGAGCCTATAGTAAAGAATCTTGAGGGAATCAACTGGTAGTGTGCTGATCAGGAAGCAGACACCAAGAGAAGAGGCAACCCAGGCAACCCAGAGAGCAGGGCATTCAAAATCTAGCTGGGATCTTTTTAAAAACAAAGCGTTCCCAGCACTTCCCCAGGTGTACTAGACCTGAGCCTTTGCAGATGGGACCTCAAAATCTGTATTTTTAAAACACTCCTCAGGTGATTGGGATGCTCCAGCAGGATGAGAAGTCCTACTGATACGCTGGGTTCTGAATATCCTTCAAATTCTGTGTTCCAAAAAGCCCAATTCAATGGGCATTCCTCTCCTCCTAAGAAGCTTTGTTGTTCAACTTTCCTGTTATTCCTAGGAAGGAAGCCGGATATCATGGCTGAGATTTCAGTTTTTCTGAGTTACATATATATTCTTTACAAACCAAACAAACAAGAACAAACCCCAACACCCTCTTCCCTGAGGTCACATGTTTGGGTTTCTATATTTTGCAACCAAAATTGCCTAACAAACCACAGTCACAAAGCTGTGAGATGGTGCCAAACCTGCAGCACTGAGCTAGTATTCATTCTGCAACTCTTGCCTTTGGGAGTATTTAGCACTTCAAAATCAGTATTTGAAAAATTGTCAAGGTACTGTATTTTTAAATCTAAAGATAGATAGCATTTATTTTAATAATGTACGCTTAATACGTCAGTGAATTTTTAAGAAAAATCTTTAATAATTTTATTTAAAAATTACTTTGAGTACTTATTTTATTAATGTTTGACATTTTAATTCCAAGCTCAAAACTTCTTTCACTGAGGAAGTTAAAAAGATCTGGTATTTTTTAAAAATGTACTTTTATGGTTCTGAAATTGTATAAATAACTCTATTAAGGGCAGGGTTTTGTTTTGTTTTGTTTGCTTTGTTTTGTTTTGTTTTGCCACCTATTAGTTCATCATCTAGGCCAATGTATTTGGAGTCCTTTAGACAACAGAACTTTCTCCAAGGCCAACATAGTTTGCATTCATTTGTATCAGGTGGGGTTTTTTTTTCCCCCAATGACACTTTCACACAATGTTTTTAGTAAACAGGCCAAAGGAAAGAGTAAAAAGCAGTGTTTGATTTTTTTATAAAATCAGCAAAATCTTTTTCTAACAGAACTGACTGCTTTTTCTACTAGTGGAATCTTAGGGTTTTAAAGCTGGAAGACACCCACCTATTCCAACATCCTCATTTTCCTGTGACCTGGAAAAATTAAGCAACATACCCAACACTAGACTTAGTTAACAAAACATCTAGTGTCCAGGTCTCCTGACTACTAGTTGCTATAAGCTCAAAGTTTATGAATACTCGCAGTATCATCTGTATGTGTGTAAATAGATGTGGTGCATAATTTAGGCATAATACAAGTTTTTCTCTTGAACATCAATAGTGCTTTAAAAGTATTCTGAATGATAGAAAATGAAATAAAATTTCAGACTAAGGAAAAGTCCCTAATTTCAGCAACCAACTTACTGTCACTCTTAATTAATATAAGCTTTGTAATAGAGATTAACAAAGGAGGTCAAGTTAAAGGCAAATTGTTCAGGCAAATTGTTTTACATGCTTCTGGCAATATACATTACATAATAGAGTACAGTAAACTGGCTATGCCAGTTTTTATAGTTCTGTCCAATAAATTTTCTTCCAATAAGTACCACTAAATGTCAATACAATATGTGCTCCAATAAGTGTTCCTGAGTCAGAACTCTTTGGTTACAAGTACCAAAGCCAATCTGAACTGCATTGGGGTGGAGGCATGATGGATTTTCTGGAACAACACTGAGGTTGCTCCAGAGCACTGATGGAAGAACGGCATTTCTGAGGACCTCAGGGACCAGAACCAGAGACCAAAGCAAAGTCCGCATCTTTCTCAGCCCCTTCTCCCAAACCTGTTTCTTTTTGACTTGTCTTCAGTCTGTACAAGAGCAAACTAGTCTGTTTTAGGCTCCAAGGAGAAGAGCCCCAGGTTGCACTGGGTGTGCGTCCTCCATCGGATGCATAGTTCATGTAGAAAAATATCAGGGGTGGCTAATACTTTGGGTCATATGAATGTTCAAGCACTGTGAACAGTAGAACAAGCTCCTGGGGGGTGGAGGACTGGGTGTCATCACAGGCAGCTCCCATCATGGAAGGAAGTCTCCTCCAAAGGACACAGGGGCATTACCAGCAAAAGGGGAGAGAGGAGAACCAGGCTGACAGAAACAGTAGATAGTCACTGCGGGATGTGTACATCTCTAAACCTTGCACTGGAAAGACAATTTTCGTGAAATATTTTATTACCTGCCCAAATATTAAAATTATAATGTTAATTTCTTCCAGTCTCATCATTGGATATTAAGAATGTACATTCAAGTACCCTATTTTCTGGTTTGTTGATGTGCCTTTAAAACCCTAGCCTAGAAAAACTCTTCGATTTATTCATGATTAGGATAGAAAAATACAATTTTGCCTAATCAGAATATTTTTACTTATTATGTGCATTATAGGTCTAAAAAAATTTAGATCTAAAAATAGTTTATTCAAAGCTGAAGAGGTAAAAGCACTTGATTGTCAAGTTTAATCTGCATAGTGAAAGAATCAGGTCTCATTTAAAAGGTATTATTAGTTAAGTTATGGAGAAAGTTTTTTAGTTTCTGTTACATGGTATTTCAATATGGGGCTAGGTCCCAGTTATTAGTAAGACAGAAAAGAATGTTAAAAACAAGCTTGGTCCAAGTCATAAGGTTTACTTTTGTTTTTCCAATGTGTTCCAGTCATCGGCCTGATTACAAAAGTCAACATTTACCTCAGTGATCAAGCAATGTGTTTTGCTCTAGACTCTCAAAAGCTGAGGCCAGAGACTAAAGTGTTCCGTCCTAACTTCAGTTCTTCCAAGCTCAGAAATGGCTCTCTTGTCTGGGTGTTTGGTTTTTTGCTTTTAGTTCGTTTTTTTTTTAAATCCTGTGTTCTTGAACAAAATAGGGACAAACCACATTTGAAAATAACCTCCAACCATTGTCCAGGCTCCTTTCACTCTGTCACTCTCTCCAGCTGCTCTGGAGAGGTGGTAAAACTTGGCTGTGACTTTAGCAGCTGAATGGCAGCTTGGGAGAAGGCCCATTGCATAAAGTTGGAGTAGGCACTAGCGACACAAAAAGCAAAGGACCGATTTGCTTATGGGATAAAGTGGAAAATGGAAAGAACTGCCTTTTGCATCAGTCCAACTTTTCCTCTCCTTCTGAATAAAACATTATTATGTAACAAAGGGCCTTTAAACAATTTTTTTAAATTGGCAATTTGACAAATACAGATTGTGTCATCCTGGGTTAGAGCCACTTCTTAGGGTGTGGAGTTACTTGATTCTGGCACTGTGGATCAGCACTCAAAACATGTTATACAAGCTAGGTTCATGCCTCATGAATATTATCTTAGATTTAGGGGACGAAAGGAATAAAAAGCGTGTTTCCCTTTGAGGACTTGAAGAAAGGGAGCCACAGGGTCCTAGTTGACCATTTTATTCTGAAACCTAACTTTTTGCATAAAAAAGTAGGCAAATAAGCCAATAAATGTATCTTCTCATCGTTCCTAAGATGAAAACACTTATAGTTTAGACTTTTTCATTGTAAAGTATGGCAGCAAATTCGGGATAAGAGCTGTTGCTGGCGCTCAGCTTACCCTCCTGAGAAACGATCCTGCATGTCCTGTCTGCACAGAAATTATGCTTAGATGCTTCCATGGTCATTTTAATGTCGTACAAGCAACTTTTAAGCATTTTTAGTTGGAAAAAAAGTGGAAGTGAACAGAAACATGGGAAAAGACATTCAATGATTTATTTTTTCATGCAGCCGAAAATGTAGTGCCAGCCTTGCTCTCTTGCCAGAGAGCTGGAGACAAGGTTGAGGACGTTATGAGTTTGCTCTCAGTCTCACTGGGAGGCAGGAACCCAAACAAACACTCAGTGCAATGTGACACATACTAATCATTAAATTCTACACAAAAATGCTGTGGAGACCCAGAGAAGAGTCACTGCCAAGGTGTCTAGTGAAGGCTTCATGGAGGCTTTGATGCTTGAACTGTGTCTAGAAGAGTGGGCAGTGTCTAGGCTGGAAAAAGGGAGAAAAAGCAGAAGAAACAATATACACAGTGGCTAAGAGGCACTAAAGAACATGCTACTTGAAGGAGAATTTTGAATATTCTTACTGTGGCTACATGAGCAGAGAGAGGGTCATTTCAGGGAAGATCAAAATGAGAAGTACCTGTGGGCCAGGGGTAGAAAATTCAACGGACTGCAGAGGCCAGGCAGGTAACGAAAATGATCGAAGCTGAGCAGGTCTAGGTGCAAATGCATTCACTATGAGTGAACGGCTCACCGGAGAACGAAAAACCTCTAAAACTACTGCGCCAAATTATACTTACCTCCCCAAATATGAGAGATTGCATCTTTCCCCATACCCTTGCCAAGAATGGGTATTTACAGCAATATTTATCAAGTGCCTTCTATTGTGAGGGGTGGTATTTAGGAACTGAGGATACAGCAGTGAATAAAATAAAATTCTTATCCTCATGGCACTTATACTCTAGTGAGAGGCAGACAGACAAAATAAAGAAGTAAAATGTGTAGCTGTTAGATAAATGCTGTGGAGAAAAGTAAAGGAAGGACGACAGAGAGAGAATGGGAGATAGGTTGGATTTTAGATAGAGTAACCAGGAAGCCGTCACAAAGAAGGTAGCCATTGAACAAAGACTACAGAAGGTATAAGAGGAAATTCTGCAGAAGTCTGTGGGAAAAGCATTTCAAGCAGAGGAAACAACAAATCAAAGCCCCTGAGGGGAAGCCGTACCTGCCAGGGCAGGGAGGTGGAAGGGAACAGAGTGAGAGGGAAAGAGATTGTGTTGGGTCTTTTAGAGAATTGATTGAGGCTTTTCCTCTGAGCCACTTGAAAAAGCTTTGAATGGTTTTGAGCAGAGGGATGATAGCCAGGGCTTGTACCTTTAAAGACTCATTCTGGCTGCTGAGTGTAGAACTGAACGCCTTGCGGGGAAGGGTATAAGCCCAGAGACCAGCTGAGAGGTGAGAGCTGCTACTCCAGGCAGATGTGATCGTGGCCTGTCCCAGTGCGGGGGAAGCAGGTGGTAGGCAGTGGCTAGATTCTGATTATAAGTTAAAAATAGGGCCCCAGGATTCCATGACTGATTAGATGTGGGGGGTCAGGAAAAAAAAGAATCCAGGTATAACTCATGGGTTTGGGGCCTGAGCAATTAGGACAATAATATTCTATATACTAGGGGGAAATCGTGGGGAAGAGCAGTTTGGCTTGAGGGGGATAGAAAGGGAGGAGGGCTTAATAATTTGGTTTTGGAAATGTTAACTTTGAGATATGTATCAGATAATAAGCATAAATTTAGAATAAAGCAGCTGGAAATATGAGTCTGGAGTTAAAGGGAGAGTTCTGGGCTAGGAATATACATTTGGAACTTTTTGGTATATCAGCATAAAGATAATGTCACAGCTATGAGATTTGGTGAGATTAACAAGAGAGCAAGTATAGAGAAGAGGTCTAAAGACTCAACTGTCAGTTCTGGAGATCTAATATTTAGAGACTGGGAAGATGAGGAGGAATCTACAAAAGAGACTTAAAGGGAAAAACCAATGAGGTTGGAAAAAAACCAGGAGCATGTATTGTCAGAAATCAAGTAAGGAAATATTTCAAAAAGAGGGGAATAATCAACTCGGTCTAATACTACTAACAGGGTGGGTGTATTAGTCGGGGTTCCCAGAGAAAGAGAACCAATAGGTAGGATGTTTGTATGTGTTTTAAGGAATTGGATTATACAATTACAGAGGCTGGCAAGTCCGAAATTTACAGAGTGAGCTGGTAGCCTGGAGACCCAAGCAGGATTGATTGTGCAGTTCAAGTCCCAGGGCCTTCTGCTGTGGAATTCCTCTTGTTGGGGGAACCGTTAGTCTTTTGTTCTATTCAGGACTTCAGCTGAATGGATGAGGCCCACCCATATTACAGAGGGCAATCTGCTTTACTCAAAGTCCACCGATTTAAATGTAAATCTCCTCCCAAAACACTTTCACCAAAACATCCAGAAAAATGTTTGACCAAATATCTGGGTACTATGGCCCAGCCAAGTTGACCCCTAAAATTAACTGTCACGGCAACAAAGATGAGGCTGAGGAAAGGCAGTTGTATTTAGCAACATACAGGCTATTGGCAACCTTAGGAAGAACAGGTTTGACAGAATGATGGGAGAAAGCTTGATCGGAAGGGGTTTACAAGAAAACAGGAGGAGGAATGTCATGCGCTTCTGGGTTCACAGGACATGGGGGAAAGAAAACACAGCAGTGTTAAACCACCAGGGCAAACCGACCTGATGCTGGTTGCCAGCACCCAGAGAAGCAGCCTAGGCACAAGAGAGGGAACTAAGGGAGATCAGCTCTCTCCTGAAGCTGGAGACCTGAAAAGGGGCTACAGTGGTCCCTGGTCACTAGTGTGGCATGCGGCTCCACACAGAAGAGGATTGTGGGAGAAACACATCTTTAGTTTAAGTCTTTGAGTATCCCACAGATTAATACTGTATCAACTAAATGAGAGTTCATAATCAATAGGCAAAATACTCAAATATTCAAGTTACCAAACAAAAAATATTTTAAAAAACTATGAAATGTTGAAAAAATTTAAAAATTATATAAAAGATGAGTAATCAGTAAGAGGCTCGCCTATAAAACCAGGCAAATTTGAAAAGAAACCAAACAAAGCTTTTAAAAATAAAAAATAGAACGCAACTCAATACTCTGAATGACCTACATAGGAGAATCTAAAAAAGAGTGGATACATATATATGTATAACTGATTCACTTTTCTGTACAGCAGAAACTAACACAACATTGTAAATCAACTCTACTCCAATAAAAATTTAAAAAATAAAAAATAGAACTGTTAAAATAAAAATCTCGATTAGTTAAAATACATATTAGGCACAATAGAATAAAACTATTGGTAAATTAAAGGCAGATCTGAAGAAATTATACAGAAGATAAGCAGATGGAAAAAATGAAAGGTTAACATGGGAATTCCCTGGAGGTCCAGTGGTTAGGACTCTGTGCTTTCACTGCCTGGGTTTGATCCCTGGTCAGTGAACTAAGATCCCACAAGCCCTTCAGTGTGGCCAAAAAATAATAAGGTTAACAGATATGGAAATAATCATATGAGATTACTAGGAAAAGAGAAAGAGAAAGCCTGTTTGTTTCACATGCCTAGCACCAAGTAGGCAAGCAGAAGATAAATAAAACCCACAGGATTCACATACACTGACCCTGAGCCTGACTGGTGCCATGAAATTTTAGATTGATCTGATTAGTATTTCCTCCTTTGGGGGAGGCTGGGAAAGGGGTTGGGAAAATGGCAGAACCAACAGAAGCTCCTTATCCAAGTTACCAATAATAAACGTGATGCATAAACAGTGGAACCACTTAACAATATTCATATTTTAAGATCAGACTAATCTTGCCATGTGACATTAGAATTTTCTTTTGGGTGTGGTTTTTTCTTTGCCTACAAACATACTTAAATTTCGATTTATTTATAAAAACCAAAATTCAAAGAATTCTTTTAAGCTGTTATCTTTTCTTTCCCCTTCCATTTAGTAATCAATTTCTTGGGGGGAAAAAAAATCATCTAGACTTGAAATGATTATTTGTTCACTATTCATTCACTACTTGCTGCCTCCCAATTAATCAACTGAAACAGTTCTTTCAAAGTTAACAATGACTACTTATCATATTCAATGAATTTTCTTTCTCTTTCCCTCTTTGTAGTACTTGATACTGTTAACCACTCATTCCTTCTTTTTTTAATCTACATTTTCTAAGTTTTGCTAGTCTCTAAATTAGGCCCTGGAAATAAAAATATAAGAGAGTTCTCTGACATCAAGTGGTTTACAGTTTACTTATCAAAGAAGACATATGCACTACAAAATGAAATAAGGCACTAACAGAAAAAGTGGAACCACAATGAGGGGGTGATCACTTCTACCTGGGGTGGTAGAGGTTGTGGTCCAGGATTTTACTTCCTCCTCAGTTGAGTTTTTGAAAGATAATGTGTGTTGATCATGTGAATAGGTGCAGACTCAGGCATCACTAGAGGCAGAGGAAACGTGAGCAAAGATACAGAGGCATAAAGCATCCAGAGTGTTGAGAGTACTGTAAACAGCTCAGTAAGTGTGGGACAGAAGACCCAAGATGAGCATTAAGGGCAGAATGAAAGGCAATGCAAAATCACAGTCTTTTTACTCATTCAAAGGACTTTGGACTGTATCTTATCAGTACTCTACAAAGTTCTGAAAGGATACTTCTTCTTTTTTCTTCTCTTTACTATGTTTATAATTTAGAAATAACAACCTTGAAGGAAGAAAGAGGCTTAATTGGAATGCTCTAAATCTGGAGGAAGGAGACATTGACGACATTGACACACTGATGAACATTAAGATTGACTTCTGTTTTGCCATCAGATATAAATGTTGTGATACATTAGCATTTTATCACTCTGATTACTTCCTTGGTAGAAATTCCTGGAAGTAGAAATCACAGTATCAAATTTATTAACAGTTATAAAATCTCTTGATACATATTGACAAACTGCTTTCCAAATATACTGTCTCAATTTATGTTCCCATTAGCACTGAGAATTGTGTTAATTTTTTAAAAAATTTTCTAAGTGTATAGGCAGAGACTTCTTCTTCATTTAATTTGCACTTCCTGAATTACAAGTTAATACATTTACTGGAAATTTGTATTTTCTTGTTTTGGGAATTGTCCCTTCATGTTCTTTGATCATTTTTCTATTAGAATGTTGTTCTTTCTGGATTTATGTTAAGTATATTGATCTTTTCTAATGTCACGTTTTTTTGCAAATATGGATATGCAAAGTTTTACAACTATTCTATAGCTAAATATATTGATCTTTTCCTTTGGAAAACTTGATTTCCTTCTCACACACTTTTCTTTCAATGTCTGTGACTATTTTATCCTGTTTCCTATTTCTTAGTCCATTTTGCTATAGTGTCTAGCTGATACTTCTTGAGGGAAGGAGGCTTCAAATAGAGATATTTGTCATGGTCTTTGGCCTTTTTATGTCAATGTCCTTACACTCAGAGATCTAACCTATTTCAAATGTTTCACTGGTTTTAAATATTGACCCTCTTAATCTAAAAATATTTTTTTCTGAGTAATATATGTACACAGTATCAAATTCAAAAGTATGAAATAATATACAGTGAAAAATAAGTCTCTTTTTCTCCCTGACCCCCACCCATCCAATTTCTCTCCTAGGAGGCAATCACGATTATAGTCTCTTCAGAGCCTTCTAAGAATAGTCTATGCATTTACAAATATATGAGTTTGTGTATGTACGTGTATATGTATATTTATAATATATATAATTATGTGTATATATATAATTTTCCCCATATACATATTAGCATGCCATGTACCCTGTTCTACACATTACTTTTTGCACTTAATAGATTTTGGAGATCTTTTACGAACAGTACACGAGACACCATTGTATTTCATTATTTAAATATAATTTTTATAAACCAGTCTTCTAATGCTAAACATTTAGTCTGCTTCAAGTCTACTACAATCTATTAGAAACATCATTTTGTACTTATAGGATAAGTGCTTAGGACTAGAATTGCTAGGAATATGTGCATTTGTTGTTTTGACTGATTAGTGTGAAATTGCCTTTTATTGAGGTTATACCAATTTACAGCCCCTCCAGCAAAGCTTGGTAACTGTGTTATAAAAATTTTGGGGTTTTGCCAGTCTGATAAGTGAAATATAGCATCTAATGTAGTATATAATTGGGTGAGGATTGGTGTCTTTTTTATACATTTAAGAGCAATCTGTATTTCCTTTTTAGTAAACTGTTTTTTCATATCCTTTACCCCACATACTCCTGTTTTGTATTGAACAGTTGGTCTTTTTTCTTATAAATTTATAGGAATTGGCTTCTAATGTATGTTGTATATATTATTTCTCAAATTTTAGTTTATGTAAGATAGTTTTGTTTCCTATAAAATTTCTGATTATGTAAACAAATTCACCAATTATTTCTTTATGGCTTCTGCGTTTTGTGTTATACTTGTAAAGCCCTTCTCGTGCTGGTATTACTTAAGACAAAATTTTCCTGGCTATTCTTGCTTATGTATTTTTACATATAAACTTTAGAGTCAGATTGTCTATTTCTAAAATTTAAGTATTCTTATTGTTACACTGATTGGGATCAGGTTAAATTTACAGATTAATTTAGGAAGAATTGACATTTTTATGATGCTGGTTATTTTAATCCAAGAACATAAAATGTTTTTGATTTGTCCAAGTCTTCTTTTGTGTCTTTCAGTAGTGCTTTTTTTTCGGTGTAAATGATACACATTTATTTTAAAATTTAATCTTATGTATTTCATCTTTTTGTTGCTATTATAACATCTATTACTTCTATGCAAATGACTTTCAAATAGATATCTCTACCTTCACGTCTTTTAAGAGCACCACACATACATGTCCAGCTGTTTTTTAGATCGTTTCCACTTGAAAGTTCTGCTGTTATTTTAAACTCAACAAGATCCAAATATGACATCACTTTCCACCAACAAAATGCAGTCTGTCTTCTTCAGTTTTGCATTAGTGCCTAATATAGGGCCAGGTGCTCGGCACATAGCAGGTTTATATACATCTTGTGTGTGGAAACACTTGGATGTGTGCCTTCTCTCTTTATCTTTTTCTACTTCTCTCTCTCTGTCACATAGACACACACATACTGAAAAGCAGCTACATAATTTGTGGGGCCTTGCGCAAAATAAAAATGAAGGACTCTGTTGGAAAAGCAGGAAAAAAGGTACTATTAAAGGTACTAAAATAGAAAGGTTTTCCTTTTTTCCCATGCTCTCTCTTTTAACTTGTGGTATTTTTGTTTGATATTTAATGTCATCCTACATAAAAAAATCAAAATTTGTAATAATTAGCATGAATTTTACCATTCACCTTTATGTTGTGCAATGCCAATTTCAAACAGAAATAGAACATTTAAAGTATGCAGAATCACAGGAATGACACAATTTGTGTACGTGCATATGCATTTTGTTCTTAACAGAACAGTGGAAGTACTGCACAAAACTAACTCAACTGTTATTTCACTTCTTGATACTCATGCATCCTACCCACACTGTGTGCTTTTGGCTTACTGATAAGAAAGGAGTGAAAGGAAATGAACTATCTTTTCCTTTCCTTCTACACCATCATTCTCAGCTTAAATGGTTGGTTAGTAAAGGAAGTAAGATGAATAAGTATATGTAGTTTTCCTTGCTCATTTGAGTTGCTAAGAATGCCACTGTCTTACTTCTGCATTTGAAGCAAGTTCTGGTTTACAAGGAAGGTGTGGTCTCTTGGCAGCTGTCAGCACCCCGACTTACTCAGGTGTAGGCGTAACATGCTTACCTTTTACTTGCTTCAAGTCTCGTTGAACTCCGTACACTGCAGGTCCACCAGAATTCTGTGCCCATGGGGCGCTTGAAGGCAAATGGGATGGCAAGGAGCTACGGGCAGACATTTGCGTGTATCTCCTCTGCTCATAGGCATGCTCCATTACCCCACTGAACTCTACTTACAAAAGTCCAAAGATGAAATTGTTAAGAATTTCAAGACAGCAGAGCATTAAACTATGCATGGCTCCCTTCTGAGAGTGGCATCCTGTTGGGCTATACAGGTCCTACGCCCACGAAGCCAGCTCTGTATACACCAAGCTTCTCTTTTCTACTATTTTATTCTCACTTTCTAGTAGTGGCAAACAGTCATGCCAACTGAGAATTTTGAAGTTAGTTTTGGCTTTTTCCTCCCTCCTGTGCTGCCTCACCCTCATCTTTCACTTCTACTTCCCAAATCCTATGACTTAAGTTCATCTCTAGCATCTGCCTTTCCTTGTTATTCCTACTTTATCATCCAAATTTAGATAACTGTATTCTTCGATAGTATTTTAGTAACAGTAACCACATGCTATGGACTAAATTGTGCCCTCCCTAAATTCATACATTGAAGCCCTAAAATCCCATGTGATTGTATTGGAGAAGAGGGCTTTCAGGAAGTGATTAAGGTTAAATGAGGTGGAACCCTAATCCAATCTGACTGATGTCTTTATAAGAAGAAGAGACACCAGAGTTCCTTCTCTGCTACGTGAGGAGGACATAGCGAAAGAATGGCCCTCTGTACACCAGGAAGAGAGTTCCAACCAGAACTCAACCATACTGACACCCTGATCCTGGACTTCTGGTCTCCAGGACTGTGAGAAAATAAATTCTTGTTGTTTAAGCCACCCACTATGGTATTTTTGTTGTGGCAGCAGGAGCAGACTAATACATCACCTAACTCTTAATCCCTATTTTCAGTTTTTATCTGCCTTTGTCAGTACACTTTTAAAGAATTATCATCCTAAAATTATAACTCAGATCAAAGTGCTACTCCATCTAAAACCACTGATGATTGAGTTGAATGTTTGCCTCTCAGTCTGGCATTCAAAGACTCCACACAGTGCCTTCTATTTACATCTTTTGTGCCGCAAGAAAACTGGACCACTTACGCTTTCAGAAATAGGCCCCTGCTTTCCTGCCTCAGTGCTTTTGGAACACCTCCCCTCCCATCTCTGCCTGTTGAAATTCTTCCTTTTATTCAAGGTCCATTTCTTAATGTTGCTTCTTCCTTGAAGCTTTAACTTACCTAATTGTATGTTATTTCTCTTTATTTTTAGTGGGGGGATGAATCCTCTTGGTATTTTATTTTCAATCCATGTGGCATTTAAATAAAATTCAAGGATGATTTAGGCATTTTTTTTATCTTCCTTATTAGACAGTATATTTCTTATGGATAGTAGCTGGGTCCAAACTTAACCTTCTGATAACTATGTGAATCTCTATTTTTCATATATTATTTTAGATAATGATTATCTAGCCATAGAGAAATCTAAAGGATGTTCTAGTGTAACTACTTGCTTATTAGCCTGCCTCTGCCAACAGAGGGTGAGTTCTTTGAGGGTAGAAATATTCAATTGCCTTTTTTGCAGTCCTCCCCAATTTAACATGGATTCAGTAGTATCACCTAATATATATTCCAAGACTCAAAAATGTTTTATAGCTGTTTGAGATCCAAGACCCACTCAAGATCTATCCATTGCATTCTGTTGTCAGATCTTTTTTCTCCTTTAATCCAGAATACTCTCCACTTTGTTTCTTTATTTTGTCTAGAGTCTAGGTCCTATTATACAGAATGTCCCATGGTTGTGATTTGTCAGATTATTTTCTCATGATTAGATTCAGTTTAAACATTTTGGGCAAAAATATTATGTAGGTAATGTTTTGTCCTTCTCATTGCATTATAAATGGAGGCACATAATTCCAGTTTATTCCATTCCTGGTAACTCTGCATTTGATCTCTCTATTGAAAGCTTTATTTTCCTTTGTAGTTAATAAGTGGATTCATTTGCAGGTAATACTTTGAAATCCAGTGAGTATCCTCTTCCTTAACAACTATTAATCTGATGATTTTAATATCTAATTAACAATCATTTCCTGAATCATTATTACATTTGAGATAGCAAAATGATATTCTTCTATTGTTGGAGAACAAAAATGTCTGACAAAATCTAAATGCTTTTTTTAGAAACTTGAATAACAAAACTGCATTGTCTTTTCTGGAAAAAAATGGGAAATTGGCACCCAGGGTTTTAAACCCAGGACTGAGAATTGGTTAGATAGGCAAAGAAAGGCTGTAGATTAAAAGCCATACCAAGGACTCTTTTTCTTCTAAGAGCTGTCTGCACATGCGTGCAAGAATAGTAGCCATTTCCTGCTAAATTGAAGCTGCGCTCATGAGCAGTTGTGAATCCTTTGGTGAATAAAAAAAAAATAAAGATATAGAACAGGAGTCAGCAAACTGTGGGTCATGGGCAAGTCCAGCCTGCAACCTACTTTTGTAAATAAAGCTTTATTGGAATAAAGCCTGTTCATTTGTTTACATTGTCTATGGATGCTTTCCCACTGTAACACCACATTTGAGTTGTTTTGATAGAGACTGAATGTCCACAAAGCCTAAAATATTTACAATCTGGTCCTTTAAGAAAAAGTTTGTGGACCCCTGGTAAATTGTGTCTACAAATGTGTGTTCAGTAAGATGTGATTTTTTTCCCCCCAGGCTTATAAAGAAGGGCTCCAAGCAAGAGAAGAATGATGTGCCCAATTAAGATGAAGCTCTTTAGATGAGAAGCAATAAAATCTATTGCCTACCACTGGCTCTGGAGCCGGCCTGCCCGAGTTCAAATCTCTATCACATATTAGGGGTGTGACCTTAGGAAAGATCTTTAACTTCTCTGTGCATTATGTTCTTTGTATAATAATAATAAGAATAATGATGATGATCTAATACAATAATAATATAATGATAATAAAGATAATAATTATACCTACCTCATAGGACTGCTGTGAGGATTAAGCTAATGCATATAAACCTCTTGGACTAGAATCTGGTACATAACAGAGTTTATTAACAACTATCATATGTTAAGCAATTCTGACATAATTTTGTACTTCCTAAAGCATTTAAGACAATAAAATAGAGAAATATAATATTGAATTAGTATGCTTATAATCAAAAAAATTGGAACCTGACTGATAATGGCCCAGGTGTAAGGAGAAATTGTGATATATTTTGAAGGCCATAGCCTGAGATCTGTCTGGTTTTGGATAGGTAAAAGGACAACCATGAAGTGTCACCTAAACTCTGAAGCAGAAGGAAAACAACAAATTCCATAATTGAATATTTATTCATATTGCTATGGTGAAGTGCAAGTCTAATTTTTAAGTAAGTTTTTTTCTAAGAATTATCATTTGGTAATTTAAATAGTATCTGATACTTGTTTGAAATCATTGGATGAGCCCAGGTTTCTGCGTGTAAAGCTACATCTATGAAATTTAAGTATAAATATAGAAATTTAAATCAATTAATTATTTGTGGACATTACTGGCTTTAAAAAAATTCCACATGATTTAGTACAATAGAAGGAAATATCAATCCACTGTTGCTTTTTAGCCTCATTCATTCATTCAACGAAAACATATCGAACACCTAAAATGTGCTACACTCTATACCTTAGAGGATTCTGTTAGGCTGATATATTTCTGTGTGTGCATTTGAATTTATGTGAATATAAAATGTTTTCTAAAAAGCTAAGAGTACTTTATATCTGTATTACATCAGTTAATTTCAAAACTATGCTCTACTGTGGGGAGAAAATACATGGCTTTTACTTCCATTTTAAAATTTCAAAAATGAAAAATAACAGCTTGTTCTTTCTGGTTGTCAAATCATGCTCACAGCTATGAATACATGTACGCAGTTCTCAGATAGACAGTGTAGGTATCAACCCCATCAAACTGATAAGGTAGGGGCTTCCCTGGTGGCGCAGTGGTTAAGAATCTGCCTGTCAATGCAAGGGACACGGGTTCGAGCCCTGGCCGGGGAAGATTCCACATGCCGCGGAGCAGCTAAGCCTGTGCACCACAACTACTGAGCCTGTGCTCAAGAGCCCGTGAGCCACAACTACTGAAGCCCACGTGCCTAGAGCCCGTGCTCCGCAACTAGAGAAGCCACCGCAATGAGAAGCCCGCACACCACAACGAAGAGTAGCCCCTGCTCACCGCAACTAGAGAAAGCCCACGTGCAGCAACAAAGACCCAAAACAGCCAAAAATAAAAACAAATTAATTAATTAATTTAAAAAATTGATACGGTAGCCAAGGCTCTGAAGGATTAGGGGATTTACTAGAGGCTGTGGAACTGTTTAGTGAGACCCAGAATCCACAGCTGGGTCGCCACCATTGTCCACTTTTCAAATTAAATTCATGTGGAAGAAATATTCAAAATCTGCTTGTTTTTTAGAACCTCACCAATCTTACAGGACCTCTCTCTCTAAGGTCTGTCACACCTGAATCAGTTTTAGAGTCAGGAATAAATGCAGATCTACTTACTCTCAAACACTGTACTTTCCACAGCTTTTATAAATATTTTATCAAGTAAAAAATCCTTTTTATTTTCATTTCTGAGTCCGAACAGCTAAGACTGTACACACAGACCATAAACACAATTAACCATAAATCAGCTCTAAAAAATTTTAATCATATAGAAAATTCACAGGTACCCAGAAAAAATTCATATGTCAGGGAGACTTTTACACTGAAAGAGTTTGTTAAAAACAACATTTGAACTGAGGGACAAAGGGCCTCTGTGTGCACATAATAAAGAGTGGAGCTACCACCTACTTTATATTTTCCTATTCATTGTTTTCCCAAGTAATATGAATTTGGAGCCTACTGTTTACTTAGAAACTTTTCAGTGAAGCCTGAAATATGAAAATGCTGGACATAATAAATGCAGCTAATACTTGCTCTGGGTAGCTGGACATTTAAGTGGCTGTGTGTGACTAGAAAGAAGGAGATTGTTGTTTTCCCATTTGGTGTTTCCTCATCCCCCTTACCACTACCTACAATGCTGGCTCCACAGGAAATTAAGGTCCTGAGGTATGCTGGAGTAAGCCATTTATTATTGAATATTTTCAATAAAGTGGATCAGAGAGAGTAGAATAAAATCCTTGAGGGCAAATATTTCCCCTTTTCTTGTTGCACTTTGTTGTACCTACTTTATTTAAAACAGCAACTGGAGTCCCAATAACACAATGGAATTCAATGTATGATGTAATCCATCTAGGAATATACAAACTTCTCTGCATCAGCTGAAGAGTTGGTCCACCCACTGCCCACATTCTGAGACGAAGAGGGAAATGCCAACTATTCAGCAAACCTAAAATTTCTGGTTGGGTTATAACCCAGTTCTCCCATCCTATGCAACAATTTCAACAACGTTCAAAAGAATAATCTGAAATAGGCAACTAAGAAAGTTCTGTATTTTTAGATGACTAAAGAGAGAGAGAGAGAAACTATTTCCAGGTTCAGTTTCTTTCAAAACACTTCAAAGGTTTTACCTGTCTCTCAAAATCACTTTCAAGGCCTGTCTTAGATTGGGTTCGTTAGACACAGTTACTAAAATGGAGAGTCGCATCTGGAAAGTTTACTGGGTAGTGCTCTTAGGAAACATACCTGTAAGGAAGTGAGGCAGAGAGAAAAGATGAATTGCAGTTGGTTGCAAAGGAGACCTCAGCCAATTTTAGCAGGAGGTCTAAGCTGGGGTGGACCAGGTTGAGGGCAGGGGGCCAGGCCATTGTATTCCCACATTAGCCAGTCATTAGTCATGGGCTGCTCCCCAAAGAGACACAACCTTGGGGCAGGCTGAGGTCTCTACAGCTGAGGGAAAGATCCCTGGAAGGAACATGGGTGAGCCTATTGTCAGCAGCTAGGGATGAGTGCATCAAGCCTGAGGAGTGGGTTCCGGTGAAGGGTTATTGCATCCATTACAAGGCCCTACATGACGTGATCCTTCATATGACAGAACTCATCTCCTCTTTAGCCACACTGGCCTCCTTACTAGTTGCTGAAACTACCAGACATGCTCTCCTCTCAGGGCCTTTGCTCTTCTTTTTCCTCTATCTGGAACATGTCTCAGGTGATCAATTGTCTGGTTTGCCTAGGCTGGGACTGCCCTGGTTTCAGCACCAGGATGCATCCTGGGAAAATGTTAGTCTCAGACAAGTCAGGATGGTTGGTCACCTATACCTCCTCCAGATACCCACATGCTTCACTCATCTTTTCTGCACATCCTACTTATAATTGTACCTTCTAAACCTCACATACATATTCCTAATTCCCTTTCCCTACTTTTATTTTTTTCTGTATCACTTAATACCTTCTAATATACTATATCACATATTTGTTTCATTTAGTTTAGGAATATAAACTCCTTGAGGACAGTTTCTGGCATATAATAGTCACTTGAAAAGTATGCATTGAATGGATGAAATAAATATTTCTAATATTTTATAGAAAATAAATAGTTCCTGGTTGTATAAAATGTATGCTGTCCTTTAACGATTAGTTAAAAATTTCAGATGGTAATCATTTATCACTGTTAATTATTTGGCAATTATGCTGCTGAAAGGTCAAATTGATCACAGAATCATTTCTTCGGTAAGCAAAAGGAGAAGGGATTTAAAATTAAATCATTCTACTTGGTGGTTGATGGTAATGACATGTTATTTTTAAATTATGTGAAGTAATTTAACAGACTACTTATTTAGAATTTGCAACTTGAAAAAATAGACTGGAAAAAATGGGGCAATCTAACTGACTGGCAGCGTTGCCCACTGTGAAATTAACACATGGTAGCAGCCATTTCCTAAACACGTCTTCATAGGCAAATGTTTAAATGTTTAAATGAGCACAGGACAGCTATGAGACTGAAATTCCATCAGCCGTAAAGTCAAAACATTAGATTTTGCCTTATCTTCAGTGATGCACATTTTCTTCAATAAGAAGGGCAGAGGAAAAAAAAGAACAGGTATCTTTTGGAGAGATAAATAATGATTTGCACTTTAAAGAAAAATTTTTAGAAAATATAAGATATTAAGATATACTCAATGGGACTGAGTGAACTGATGAGGATGAGTATAATTTTTGTGACTTTCTGTCTGAATTAAAAAAAAAAAAAAAATCCCACAAGGACTCAGAGGCAAAGAATATACAAATCAATTTTCACTGCAAAGTAAAGGAGCTGTTACAGTGGAGGATTACTGGACTGAATGTCAATATTATGACATAGTATGAGTGTGTTTCATGTTTGGTAATTGCAATCATTGTTGCTTTTGTTGTGGTCATCCATGTACAATGCTTGGTGTCAGTCTATTTATGTCTTGTAAAAATAAAATACAGTGTGTGTGTGTGTGAATAAAAAAAAAAAAAAAAAAAAAGATATACTCAAACACACATTTCCATTTCCATGAAATGTAATAAATACTTTGACTCCTATTCCAAAGAACTTGGCCCAAACTATAGTTCCCTCTGCACCACAAAGAGTGAAATATGATGAGAAATATTAAGTGGTTTCACACAGTATTTTAAATGAATTTTTTTTTTTTTTTTAATTTATTTTTGGCTGCGTTGGGTCTTTGTTGCTGTGCCCGGGCTTTCTCTAGTTGTGGTGAGCGGGGGCTACTCTTCGTTGCGGTGCGCGGGCTTCTCATTGCGGTGACTTCTCTTGCTGTGGAGCACGGGCTCCCGGGGCGCAGGCTTCAGCAGTTGTGGCTCGCGGGCTCTAGAGCACAGGCTCAGTAGTTGTAGTTGCTCCCCAGCATGTGGGATCTTCCCAGACCAGGGATCGAAGCCGTGTCCCTTGCATTGGCAGGCGGACTCCCAACCACTTCGCCACCAGGGAAGTCCTAAATGAACTTTTTTACTTTTGGTTTTAGTAGAGAGTTAAGATCCTTCCAAACTAGTTTACCAGCCGATCTTTAATACAGACATAATTATTATTTTCAAGCTGTGAAGAATTTTTAAAACCAAAAATGTGGAAAATTCTCCTTTAATTTTATTTCTGAAATATTTTATCCTGAGACAATGTAATAAATGAAACCTAACTGAACATATTGTATCATGATAGGAATTATGCATTTAGCTTCCCATGATTTATACATGGATTCATACATAATACTGTAGAATTAAAATAGATCCTGTATCTTTGTTTATAGAAGGAGCTAATTAACCTAAGTAATTTACCTAAAAATAAACTATGGTTGGGACTTCCCTGGCGGTCCAGTGGTTGAGACTCCGCGTTTCCAATGCAGGGGGCATGGGTTCGATCCCTGGTTAGGGAACTAGGATTCCGCAAGCCGCGCAAAAAAACACACATGGCCTGAAAGCTCATTTTGCTTATCAAACTTTTGTCTCCTAATAATTAAAAGGTAGTGAGTTCATACAATGTTTATTGTATCTTTGTTACAATTCTACTAAAGATGAAGCATTTTACTTTATGTTCCATTAGTAAGTTTGCATTTGTAAAGTTATAAGTTCAACTCTAACACAGACTCAAGGAATATATAAAGGTTTGTTAAAATATTAAATGAAATTGGTTAAGTACTGTCATGGATTGAATTGTGTCCTTATAAGAAGAGGAAATCTGGACATACAGAAAGACACCAGGGGTATGAGAGTCAGAGGAAACACCATGTGAGGACACAGTAAAGACGGCCATTTACAAGCCAGGGAGAGAAGCCTCAGAAGTCAACTCTGCCAACATCTTGACCTTAGACTTCCAGCCTCCAGAACTGTGAGAAAATAGATTTCTGTTGTATAAGCCACCCAGTCTGCAGTACTTTGTAATGGCAGCCCTAGCAAATTAATTCAGTGTACTTTTAAAGCATGGTAGTTGTTAACCCTGATTGTAACAGCTAAGTCCCTTTCCGTTTAGTCCCTGATTACATGCAGTTTAAACTTTCTGTTTGTTTGTTTTGTGGATCCTGGCGTGCGGGCTGGATGAATTTTGTTTGCCCATCACCCTCACCAAGCATCCCTTGTTTCCTTCCTCTCATCCATTCTTCCCTCCTTTTTTGTCTTGCCCTTTGTTTCACACCAGTGCTTCTCCTTCCAGTGCTTTAGAAATGCCCTACATGCTGCAACCAGATGTCTGCATCATGAAAGGGGGAAATGTCAGGTTTTATTTTAAACAGAACGCAGAGAGAAGCTGAAAGGCTAGGGGAAATAGATGGTACCAGAGCTCTTGAAAAGAACTGGGATGGCATTCTTCATCATCTTATAAACAAATTTCTTGATATGTGAATAGATTTCTAATTAAATTACCTTTTTTATAACCACTTAATGATTTTACATTTCACTATCTTTATAAGCATTTCCGTCTCTTATTTTCTTCTCTTTGAAGAAAAAAAAATTTAGTTTTTTTCACACCTCATTTTTACTATGAATCTTTCTAGACACATTTCTGACCATTTTCCCCCATTAGCAACCATGACAACTAGCAGACACTCAATAAGTGCTTGATAAATTAATATATAAATATCAGAATGCATACTGACATTCTCCACCACCCGAACTGCTGTGTCCCTGCTCTGCGCCTCATCCTCTGCCTCCTGGCTCATGGTGGAGGCTCTTAGCTGGTCTCCCTGCTCCTCTTATTCCTGGTGGTCTATCCTCAACACAGCAGCCAGTGACTTAGAATATAAAGTAAATGTGTCACTACCTCACTGAAAGCCCGGTCACGATTTTCCATTTCACTCAGAGTAACACATCAAGATCTTAAAATGGCCTGCAAGGCTCTACCTAATCTCCCTTCCCCTCTATCCTCACCTACTCCACTCCACACTAGCCCCTGCTGTTCCTCAAGTACCTCTAGTAAATTCCCATTTTAGGGCCTTTGTACTAGCTGTTTCCTCTTTGTGAAATATCCCTACTATGGGCTGAATTGTATCTCCCCCAAATTCATTTGTTGAAATCCTAACCCCTAATACCTCAGAATGTGACTGTTTGGAGACAGGACCTTTAAAGAGGTGATTAAGTTAAAAATGAGGCAAATAAGGTGGACCCTAATCCACCTTATATGAGGAAATTTGGACACAGACATGCGGAGTGGGAAGGCTGTGTGAAAACACGGGGAGAAGATGGCCATCTATAAGCTGAGGTGAGAGGCTCAGAAAAAAACAACCCTGCTGACACTTTGATCTTGGACTTCTAACCTCCTGAATTGTGAGAAAATAATAAATTTCAGTTGTTTAAGTGACCCATTCTGTGGTACTTCATTATGGCACCGTGAGCAAACTATACAATCCCTGAAACTCCCTTTCTTACTTTCAAGTGTTTGGTTTTTTTTTTTGTAATGTTACATTTTCAATAAGCCCTACCCTGATTACTTAATTTTTTTAAAGCAGTATAGTTTTATTTTTAGTATCTTAAAAATTGAAATATAGTTGATGTTCAGTATTATTTAGTTTCAGATATACTACATAATGATTTGACATTTGCATACGTTATGAAATGATCACTGTAGTAAGTCTAGTAACCATCTGTCCCCATATTAAGTTATTACAGTATTATTGACCATACACATTTCTTATGTTGTATATTACATCCCCATGACTTATTATGTAACTGGAGGTTTGTATACCTTAATCCCCCCCTTCACCTACTTCGCCCACCCTCCTACTCCCCCACCTTCGGGCAACCACCCATTTTTGTTCTCTGTATCTATGAGTCTGTTTTCATTTTGTTTTGTTTGTTTGTATAGATTCCACTATGTGAGATCATACAGTATTTGTCTTTCTCTGACTTATTTCCCTTAGCATAATATCCTCTAGATCCATCTGAATTGTCACAAATAGCAAATTTCATTTTTTATGGCTGAGTAATATTCCTGCGTGTGTGTGTGTGTGTGTGTACCACATCTTCTTTATCCATTCATCTATGGATGGACACTCAGGTTGCTTCCCTATCTTGGCTATTGTAAATAATGCAGCATATATGCACGAGTGTGCATATATCTTTTTGAATTAGTATTTTGGGGTTTTGGGGGGTAAATATCCAGAAGTAAAATTGCTGGATCATATGGCAGTTCTATTTTTTTTTTTTTAATTTTTATTTATTTATTTATGGCTGTGCTGGGTCTTCATTTCTGTGCGAGGGCTTTCTCTAGTTGCGGCAAGCGGGGGCCACTCTTCATCGCGGTGCGCGGGTCTCTCACTATCGCGACCTCTCTTGTTGTGGAGCACAGGCTCCAGACGCACAGGCTCAGTAATTGTGGCTCACGGGCCTAGTTGCTCCGCGGCACGTGGGATCCTCCCAGACCAGGGCTCGAACCCGCATCCCCTGCATTGGCAGGCAGACTCTCAACCACTGCGCCACCAGGGAAGCCTGGCAGTTCTATTTTTAATCTTTTGGGGAACCTCCATACTGTTTTCCATAGTGGATGCACCAACTTACTATCCCACCAGTAGTGCACGAGGGTACCCTTTTCTCCACATCCTTGCCAACACTTATTTCCTGTCTTTTTGATGATAGCCATTCTGACAGATGTGAGGTGGCATCTCACTGTGGTTTTAACTTGCTTTTCCCTGATGATTAGTGATGTTGAACATCTTTTCATATGTCTGTTGGCTGTTTGTGTGTGTTCTTTGGAAAAATGTCTATTGAGGTCCTCTGCCCATTTTTTAATCATGATCACAACCTCCCTTTGTTCCCCCTCCATTCTCAACCTCCCAACTCCACTCACGATCCCTTTTACTCTTCTCTACCATTTTTTTGTTGTTTGCTTTAATAGCATTAATCACCTTCCAACACACTCTAAAATTACTCATTTACTGTGTTTAGTTTTTATTGACTATCTCCCCTGCTAAAACTTAAGCTCCACAACAACAGTGATCTTTGCTTTTTGTCATTCCCTGATTTATCCCCTGTGCCAAACACCTGGAATAGTGTTTGGCTCATAGTAGCTGCTCAATAAATATCTGTTGAATATTGAATGAGTAAATGAAACAGGATGCTTGCCTTTTGCTCATAGCTGACAGTATATTTTCTTTGATAATGTATGCTCTCAAATTAATTTAATGTATTTCAAAATATATCTCCTATCATATAAGAATGTCTGTATTGTTTAATCCAGAAATTGGAAAAAAATTCAAAGGTCTATGCTAGCATTTATTTACATTTATTACATTTATTTACATGGATTATCTCATTTAATTTTCATAAAAACCCCATGAGGTGGATGCTATTTAAATGGCCCCCATTTTACAGATTAGAAAACAGAATGATAAAGAGATTAAATAACTTGTTCAAGGTTCTTGTGCTAGGAATGATGTAATAGAATGTGAACCCAGGCAATCTGACCCCAAAGCTTGTGCTCATAACTGCTATCTTGCACTGTCTTTTAGAGGAATATTGACTTCCAATTCAATGTGTTACAGCCCCATACACTACTGCCCTCTAATCTCAACTTTTTTAAGATTCCCAAAGTTACGGTAGGAAGTATATCTACATATATATTCATATATTGTTTATACAAATAAATAATGGGAGTATAATTAATGTCTCATTTCAAAATTTCTTTGATTTAGTCTTAAATTTCCCCCTTAAGTGGATTTTCTCACTCTTCATTACTTTTTTCCCTCCACAAACACAGTCATGCTTAAAAGCATTATCACACTCTTTAATGTTTCCATTTTATACTTTGGAGTCCAGTTGTAGCTAAAAAACAAACAAACCTTCCTAACTATTAGAAAAGAATTTTCACATGACTAAATTTTAGGCTGACAGTATTCAACAAGGTAGGTAAAAATATCAAACATCTAATCAGATAAAGTCACAATGCAATGATATATATTATCTTGAGACTATGACCCTTGGCTAACTTTGATCTTCAAGTTCACAGGATTAAGGCTACTTACTTCCTCCTCTGCACACAGACTGTACTTCAGGTATCAGCAGTATCAAGTGAAGAGTGGCATTTTGAGTTACGATTGCTGGACTTTACTGTGCAGGCTTACCTGAGGTGTGGGTAATTAACCAAAAATTAGACTAGCCCAGAAGCTCATCAGTTCTCTATAAAAATTAGTTCTTTGCTTAAAAGCCAATCTTTGCCTCCTATACATTTAAAAAGAATGGACCAGTGACCCCTCAGCATCTTGGAGTTCCGCTTTAGCTGGACCATCAGTGGTGCACATTAGTCATTCTATGAGTCCACTGTGGATGGCTCCCTCATTCATTCCCTGCAACATTTGTTTGTAAATCTTTCCTAGTCTAGTTAAATCCTCTGAAGTACAATACCCTCTCTTTGTTTCAGAAAATAAAATTGCTTCTATTTTACAGAGAAAAGATAGGATTTTCAGGGGGGAAAAAATCCCCAATTGCCTGCCCTCCCAAGTCAAGTTTATCTGTGACCCTATCCACTTTCAATCATTGCCTATTTCCCAGCCAACTCCAGAGTTGCACCTCTTTCTCCTGTATTTCTTAAATCTGTTTTCTTTGCCTGTTTATTCCTCACCCCCTGAGCTCCTAGTTTATAAGTCCATAGACATATCAGTTCTCATCTTAATCACTCCCATCTCTTGGATCATTCTTAGGTCTCCTTGGTTGGTGTCTTCTTTTTCTGCCCTCAATATTCTGTGTTTTGAACCTACTCTTCTTTCTGTGCATGTTCCTCAGAGAGAATCTCATCCATTTAATAACTTTAAACACAGTACCTATACTATATGCTTAGGATTTCCAGATTAATATTTCTAGCCCAAAACCTCTCCTCTGCACTCAACATGCATACATCCAGTTGTCAACTTGCCATTCTCTTGAATGTCTCACTTAACATGTCCAAAACATATTTTCTCCTAATCCTACTTGTCTCCTATTTCTGTAGCTCAGAGCAGGGCAATGTCATCTACCTAGATGTTTAAGCCAGAAAACTGGAAGTTATCTTCAATTCCTCCCTCTCTCTGTCTACACCCATACCATCTCGTCTAGTAGCAAGCCTGGGATATTATCTCTAAAATAAATCCCACACAATCCACTCTCCATTCTCACTTTCATCTCCTAGTTCCAGGCCGCATTCATTCTCTTGGGAGGAAAGGCTCTATGCTTCTATTCTTGTTCCTGTGTCATATTTCAGGCCCTCGTCACTTTTTCCTTGGACCACTGCCATAGCCTCTTGCCTTCTTTCACTCTAATCCCTTCTCTACATTGCTGACAGTTAGATCTTTTTTAACATGTGAGATCCAGATCATTAGCATTGTATACAAGGCCTTTCATGATCTGGTGTTTCTCTGTGTCTCCAAACTTATTTCCCTGCCACATTCCCTATCAGCAGTCAGACATACTACATACCTTCCCTGCTTCTATGCTTTTTCTGTGCTGCTCTCAAAACCGCCATCCATTATTTATCTGCCTTATACCTACTTGCCCCCAAAGAGACTCAGTTAAGATTTTGTCCCTTCTAGAAAATTTCCCTTGATTTCTCACAATTCAAGAAATGTGACCCTTAAGTTCCCTAACTTCTGTCATGGCACTTATCAGAGAATGTTCTCTCACACTAGACTGAGCAATTTGAGAGTAGAGACTCGAATTGTGTATGGCTGGCACAGAGTCAGTGCTCACTGAATGGTCACTGAATAAATTTACAGATGGACAATATAGTTTTGAATAAATTAGGGAAGTACAGATATCTGGGCACAAAATAACAAGGCAACAAAACTATTAACTCTGGAGAGAGCTGTGGGATGAAGGGTTGAGTAAAGGAAGAATTTCAATTTTTTTCTTTATGTGTTTAATCGAAAAAAAATAACTGACCTGTTGTACGGGAGTTATGAGATGAAGAGAGAATGACACAAGTGCTATCAGAACTGGGCTCCTGTCCCACACTAGAGTCCTAACTAACTGAATAATCCCATATAAACCACTTAACTGATCTGGGCCTCAACTTCCCCATCTGTAAAATCAGAGGATTGGCTAAATGAGGTGTTATTTTAAGAATATCTTTCCGAGATCTAAAATTCGATTTTACAAATGGAACAAATGAAGTACTTTATAATGGAACCCTGAGTTCCCGTCTTCTGTTTTAAGGCAATTTTTATATACTCTTTGGATGTTAAAAAGCTATCCCACAATTCCCCAGAACCAGAGTCCCAAAATTTTCTGTCTGCAAGATATCAAAGAAAGTGTTCATTTGCTCTCTTGGCATGCCTGACTTCTGGGGGGAAAAGTCTGAATAACTACATGTTTCTTTTTAGCTGCATTGTCCAAACCAGTGTTCTAGGAGATTGAAATAGGTCACCTCAGTAGAGGTCAAGTAAGTTTGGGAAATTGCTGCCTCCTAAAGCCCTTTTTGAGGTGCACAATCTACCTTGGTCTATTGAAGGCTCAGAGAAGTCCTGCAATGTAGAAATGTGCTTAGCATTTCCCTAAACGACATAAGCATGGAACACTTTTTTCATGGCACATGTGCTCGTATCCTGTGGCAATTTGTTCTGATGGAACCAACCTGGGAAACTGACTTAGAGCCACCTTTCTACTGCTTATTATTGTGTTTTTGTTCATAAAGTTCCTGTGACTTTATAAGCATAGGACTAAGCATATACGGTGTGCATAAACATACTGACTTAAGCAGCTTGACTTAAGCTATAACTATTTCATGGCTCGGTAAGTGCCCCTGACGATTCCTTTCCAATCTGATCGTTATCCCCACATAATCCATTTTTCTGTTTTGGGCTGCCACAATGTAAAAGTTAATTTCTATGGAATTTCTTAAAGGTAGCTACACAGCACTTTATAAGACTTCCATTTTACTTTCTTGCTACTGATTAGAGTGGCTATAAGTTTTTCTTTATAACATTTTAAAACACATTTTTTTTTAATAGATCTTCATTGGAGTATAATTGCTTCACAATACCGTGTTAGTTTCTGTTGTACAACACAGTGAATCAGCCATATGCATACATACATCCCCATAACCCCTCCCTCTTGAGCCTCCCTCCCACCCTCCCTATCCCACCCCTCTAGGTCATCGCAAAGCACCGAGCTGATCTCCCTGTGCTATGCTGCTGCTTCCCACAAGCTAACTATTTTATGGATATATAGTTATACAACATTTCCAAGCTAATCCAGTTGGCACTTAAGCTTTTCTAAAAAATACATGATCTTAGAAATTGCTTGAATTTCTTGTCTTATCACACTTGAACCATATCTTATTGGTAGTTAAAGCACTTAAAGTACAGAATATATTCTTTCCATATCTCTTTGCACATAATAGATGTTATTCTGAGAAGTCCAATGAACTCTGAGTATGGTATGTCATCCTGCTGTCAGCAGTACAAACTGAAAAGTCTTTTAAAATGTCTCTCTCATGTTTTATTATTCAAACAACAGCCTTTCACTTCTTTCCTAAGCAGATCTACTAATGCTTCATCAACTTAAGATCAGAGTTGAGTCCCCAAGCTGAAAAGTTACAAAGCTTCAATTACTTGTTCTACTTTATACGGATTTATTTTTAAAGCAGGCGGGGAAGAGTTTTTTGATGGTCTGTGCTGCTGGACCTCACATGCTCAGCGTGACTGCAAACAGCTGCAACCAAAGTTAGCGAGAGTCTAACGGGCTCTGACCTGACTGCTGAACACCATCAATAACCTGCAGCAAACGCTGGGGGCTCTGGCCAAAGGAGCTGACAGCTGTCTCCTTAGGAGCATTTCAGAACAATTTCAGAGAGCCTGATTGTAACCACTTTTTAAAATCCTCCAGTTTCAAATTTTGGGAGACAGAGTCGTTGAATACGGCTAAGATGAATAATGTCATAATAGCTCCATTTAGAACTCAAATGAAACAATACATTTGAAGGAGCTGTGAAATAAATACTGTTTGAGAGGAAGCAAGGTATCTTTATTAGTAGTATTGATTTTGAATAACAGACTCAGCTCTAAAAATGATACCGTGGTTATAAGACATATGGGTAAAACAGACTGACCTAAGTAAAAAAAGAAAGTCATAAGTATTTTAACATATTATTTGTAGTTAGGTCATTTTATAGGTATGATAATTAAAATAGAATATTAGCCTAAGAATAGATAAATGGAATAGAATAAATAAAACAGAAATTAATTGTGTAAGAATTTAATATCAGATACCAGCAGCAGCACAAATAAAAATGGGATGAGAAAGAAACTGAATAAATAGTATCATACTAACCGGATAGCCATCTTGTACTATACACTAGTGTTTCTAGTAGGGATGAGTATATTAAAACTAGGGAGTTTTTAGAGCTAAATAAATTAATTAATAAATGCCAACATAAACATTCAATAATGGGGAATTGCTTATATAAATTGTGGCACATTTATGAGATGAAATTGTAAACAGCCATAAAAATTATGATTACTGTCTTAATCTGTTCAGGCTACTATAACAGAATACTATAGATTGGATGGTTTATAAACAATAGATATTTATTTCTCACAATTCCAGATGCTGTCAAGATCAGTGATGGAGGGGGTGAGGGAGCTCTCTGGGTCCCTTTTATAACGACACTAATCCCATTCATGAGAGTTCCTCAGAACCTAATCACCTCTCAAAGGCCCCTCCTTTTAATACCATCACATTGGGGTTAGGATTTCAGCATATGAATTGTGGGGACACAACCACTCAGTCTATAGCAGTTACAAACAATATTTGGCAATAAAAAATGTATGATATAGTGTTAAATGAAAAGGGTGCAAAATCCATGCAACTATATTACTTAAGTACAATGTGTGTGAAGAAACTCCTAAATAACAGTGGGTTAAAGTAGATAGAAGCTTATTTCTCTGTTAAATGAAAGTCCATTTGGTTGTCCAAGGCTGGTATAGTATAATATATAATATTATAGTATATAATATATAATAACACGCAGATACTACTTTTGTTGTTCCGCTATGCATGGACTCAACCTCAAAGCTGAAGATGGAAATATCAGGCAGCAGGATGAAGGACGAGATAAAGGGAAAAAAGGCACTCATGCTGTTTCTGAGGCATGATTCCCAGAAGTTGCTACATGACTCTTCCACCTGCTTAGATCCCTCTGGCCTGAACTCAGCCAAGTGGCCCCTCCTCACTGCAAGGACAGCTGGGAAATGGAGTCTTCAATCTGGATGGCCATGTGTGTAGCCAAAAAGTCAGTGGCTCTATCACCACAGAAGCAGGGAGAAGAGATTTTGGAGGACAACCAAAAGTCTCTGTTTTAACACCATCTTATAACAATATAAAAAAGCAAAGAGGGAAAAGACTGGAAGGAAATAAGCCAATGAGAGAGAATATGTCGCTGGAAAAAAAGACACCCAATTCCTACTTTTGCTTTTTTTGTTTGTTGATTTTAAAGTCCCTTCCCTGGTCATGCCACCAAGAGGAATTCTTTTCCTGGATTCTTCTCTTCACATTGTCCCTACCTTCCCTAGGTCCTGTCTTCTGGGTTTCCCTCCCCGAACACTCAAATCCTATATGCCTTCTCCTCTCTTTTATTTGGCAGAGCAGTTAAGCTCTGCCTCAGTTTTAGTCTTCAGTATGTATATAGGAGTTGAACAACAAAACGAGCTAGAAGGTAAGGGCATCCACCCTTCACAAGGCAATGGTATTTTGTTATTTCAGTTTAACAGGCAGTTATTTTCCCTAAAGGAAGCTGTAGCAAGTCACATGGATAGTATTACACAGTTAATCACTGTGCCCAGCTTACCTATAAATTCTGTTTGAAGGAAAAGCTGCCCTACTCCTAACCTGGAGCTGAGGCAGCAGTTTACAGGTCTTTGACCCCGTTTCCTCCAAGTCACAGCTAGTTGGACCAGAGATAAGCATTTGATCTAAGAACAGCCTGGAAAGAATAGTACAGTCTAAAAAAGGTGATAACAGGTGTGAGTTGGGCCAGTTAGAGAACACATTCTAAAGGCAAGCAGAAAGCTCTGAGTAAGTAAGTGCTATGAGGCCCAATAAAGATGCATCAATAGAGAGAGGGGAATTGGTTGGTCATAGTATTTCCTTGTGGAAATTCTTTCCCAGCATTTCTCAGGAAATCTGTGTGTTTTTTTAATGCTGAATCCCTAGAAAAAATCAGTTGAGAAATTGAGAACACAGGGACAAGTATTACAATTCTCCTGTGGAGAATTAAAGCTGAAAAATCAACCTGGAGACATCACTGGATACATGGAAGCCACTGATGTCAAGTTGAACAGGAAGGAACAGGAAATGCTGACATGTGGAGTCAAAAGTTACAGTTAGGGGCTTCCCTGGTGGCGCAGTGGTTGAGAATCTGCCTGCCAATGCAGGGGACACGGGTTCGAGCCCTGGTCTGGGAGGATCCCACATGCCGCGGAGCAACTAGGCCTGTGAGCCACAATTACTGAGCCTGCGCGTCTGGAGCCTGTGCTCCGCAACGGGAGAGGCCGCGACAGTGAGAGGCCCGCGCACTGCGATGAAGAGTGGCCCCTGCTCGCCGCAACTGGAGAAAGCCCTCGCACAGACACGAAGACCCAACACAGCCATAAATAAATAAACAAATAAATAAAAAAAATAAAAAAAAAAAAGTTACAGTTAGCATTTCTGGGAACAGGACAGGAACATGTAGAAGTAGAGTGGTTACAACCTAACCAGTCACTCCTGCTTGTGGCTGTGGCTAAGTTATAAGTGTATTTCTGTGGCTCCATCTCTTGTTAATGAGTTAGTCTTGAAAATTAAAAGAAATTAAGAAGTTTATATGCATATACATTTAATACAAATTCTGTGAGAAGTGTTCCAAAAATAAGTTTTGGAAGCAGAATGATGAGTCCTTAAATTGGCAATTTTCATGCATAATCCTATGAAGTGTTATGAACCTTGCTAGGAGATCTGAATGTTAGATGATTTGAATATGACCTAATAATGTTTGCTGGTGTTTTCAGTGTTGAAATATTTACCATAAGCTACAGACCTTTGTAAATACTGTAACAGAAAAATACTGAGAGAAAAAGATGTGTATGTTGTGGAATACTGTTATATGAAATCAGAAAAAGATCCAAGATCTGAATTATCAAAAGCAATACTGATTTCAACAGCTAAACCAAAAGCAGGGCAAGCAGACAAAATATTTTCATCCTTAAACAAAGACATGAATTTTATGAAACAAAAGTACCCTAATAACCCAACTTAAGGATACTTTTGGACACACTTTTAGCAATTTGACCAATATCAATGCAAAATAAGTGAAAAAATTTCTATGTTGAAAAGGCAATAATTCTAGGCGGATTTTGAAGTTTTACCTTAAGAATAATAATTTTTAATATTAAATATCTGTCATTATTTTATTTTTTAAATTGCTTTTTATTTGACATTTACTTTGTGTTATCTTGCCTTCTTTTAGGTGTCTTTTTTTCTAATCAGGTAGAGATTTTTTAATAATCAGGTAGAGATATTTTTAAATATTTTATATTTTTGCTATATTTACATTTAATATATATTTTATGTATATTTATATTTATATACTTTATATATTTTCATGTTATTATATATTTACATGTTATATATATTTACATATTAGTATATTAGGCCCGGTAATAATGGGCAACCCCAATTTTTTTATTATTTTTTACAGAAAAACTTCTGAGAATTCTTGTATAATTCTAGCACAGAAAAATGATTCATCGTCTATTATCATGATCATTTATTATTACCTAACAGCACATAAGTAAAGTGGAATGGAAAGCATAGGTAACCTACGATTTTAGGAATTCCTGAGACTTTCCAGGAACTCTGATTCTTGCTTCTGATCCTGAAGGTTAATACCTGTTGGGAATTGAGGCAAGTTGTGGCAAGAGCCACAGAAACAACAGCTAGAAGGAAGTGAGCCACCACTCAGGAAGGGTGTGCAGTGCCTGCCGCGCTGGTGCAGTGACCCTTGCCTTATTCCGGGAGCTGCTGTAGGTGCTCTGGTTAGCCAAGCCTCTCTCCTGTCTCCTCGGGGCCCTCCTGTAACGCCACTCTTATTCCCTCAGTGAGAATTCCTGTTCTCTTTGTTGCCACATGTTACCTTACTGTAAATTACTGGAGGTAATCTGAGTGTGTCGAAAGACCACAACATGCAACGACATTTAGAATTAAAGGATCAATCGGGGTGTGATTGAAGAAATATTAGAAATATTATTTTCAAGTAAGTATAGTCAATGCACAAGAAGTGATCTTATTTCCCCGCCTGATTGACTAGCGTTCTTTGCATGAAAATACGTACAATTCTAAACTCTGCTAACTGAGAACACTGCTCTACCTCAGAAGTCCAGGTGTGGCCTCAGCCTAATGTCAGTCTTGTTAAACAGGTTGAGGAATCATGCTGATTATCAGGCAGCAGCACTGTAAAATGTCTACTACACTTAGTAGAATACAAAATTATTTCTTTAGTCTATAGTCATTATCAGAAAGAAAGCCAACACTTCCAAATAGAACTAAAACATTCAAAAACTGTGCAGATGTATGGAATTCAGGAGGCATTTAACAACTTCACTAAACA
Organism: Balaenoptera musculus; assembly: GCF_009873245.2. Classification (NCBI taxonomy): domain Eukaryota; kingdom Metazoa; phylum Chordata; class Mammalia; order Artiodactyla; family Balaenopteridae; genus Balaenoptera; species Balaenoptera musculus. Next base: position 59,939,989 of record NC_045791.1, read on the forward strand.
TGTGTCTTCTACTGTAACTCACTCAGTTGTGTTACTAATCGTGTTATCATTTATCTCTCCATATTCTGGAATTATCTCTTTACTCATTTTTTCTGTCCTTTGCTTTTTTGAGTTACAGCCAAAAGAAATTTGTATCATAAGTCAAAGTGCCCCAAAATGAAAATGATGTAGAGATTCATTTCCACATCTATTTATAATTAAATATTTTTATTTTGTCAAAAGGGGAATTAACTTTATTTTAAAATCACCTGTGCATCTACTCTTTCAACATGAATCTTTTCTCTTTGGAATATTAGATCTTACATGTCCACAAAATTTAAACATATTTCAATCTCAGACAACTTTATTATCTTTTGTATTTCATTTTAATCAAACATGAATACTGTTCTTCATTGTTGGGCTATTTACTATTGGGATGCAAATCACTTCACACATTATATGTAAGGTTTCAGTGAACTTTTTTTGTAAAGGGTCAGCTAGTAAATATTTTAGATTTTGCAGGTCAGACAGTTTCTGTCAAAATTACTCATCTCTACTTTTGCAGCGTGAAAGCAGCCATAGAAAGTATATAAATGAGGACTGTGGCTGTATACCAATAAAACTTTTTTATGGACAATTAAATTTAAATTTCCTATAATTTTTATGTGTGACAAAATATTATTTTTCTGTTGAATTTTTTCAAGCATTAAAAAATGTAAAGGACACCTTTGTGGGCCATACAGAAACAAATGGTGGGCTGGATTTGCCCTGCGGGCCATAGTTTGACAGCCCATGTACTATATACTAGATTCGTACATACTATAAATATTTTCAGTATGATGTTTCTATTCACTTCTATTGGTAAAGAATGAACATTACAGTGTTAGTAGCAGACAGAAATCCAGTTTCAAAGGTAAACCTCTAACCATTTGAATTCACCTATTTGTATATTCCAACACTGTGTATTAGTATGATAGGGAGATAACTAGCTTTCATTTGAGTCAAAGTGGTTTAGTTAATCATATACAGAGACAAAACTGGATTAATAATGCTTCCCTCTCAGCCTCAAAGGAGAACTGGAAGAAGTAATTAGTGATTTGCCATCAAAGAAGTAAAATTGTTATACAAATACCAAATTTAATAAGGCATGTGGACATGGCTTTAATCAAACCCAATTATGAATGTGTAGATTCACACAAAGGAGACTGCAGGGTGATTGCTGAGTTTACCAGAGAATACATGCTTGTATCTCTTTGTTCAACATGCTCAATGAGTACATTTAAAATATAATTTGGTTTGCATACAGCTTTCCCACAAATAAAAATGTAAAATGAAGAACTGTAAAATGATACAAAAACATCTATAAAACTTTCACCCACCCACTCTCAACCATGCACACTGAAAAGCACAAGTTGAAGCCTAAAAGAATGTTATCATCTGGTTTTTACCTCAAAACCATCAGTGGAACCCTGGAAGGCCTCTAGCTGTCACCTTACAAAGATGCTTCTCCAAGCATCAGAGAAGCCATTTGGTATACATGATGCAGAGTTGACCCTTGAACAATGTAGGGGTTAGGGGCTCAGACTCCCTGCCCAGTTGAAAATCCAAGTACGATTTACAGTCTGCCCTCCTTATCCATGGATTCAATCAACTGTGAATTGTGTGACACTGTAGCACTTACTAATGAAAAAAAATCCGAATATAAGTGGACACACACAGTGCAAACCGATGTTGTTCAAGGCTCAACTGTATATTGAATCTTCATATTTAGAAAATTCCAAAATGCTAGAAAATAATCTTTTTAGTCTCATTGCTCTTGAGTCTGTCTTCTTGACCAGGCTTTCCTCTCTTCTGTACTCGGCTTCAACCACTGTTTAACTCAAAAACCTTTTGAGCATGGTTTGAACTACAAACCAGGGACTGAACTTCAAACCATGGATGATTTGTTCCCTTTACCTCTGGAAACATAAGGTTTGCAGCAGCCTCTAGACACCGTATGTGGGTGCTTGCTAAGAATTAGACGCTTTCTCAGTGGTGGCAAAATCTCTGCTCCTCTTTTATGATTTTACCATGAGTTGTAAAGTGGAAACTCCTACACATATCAAGTGTGAGTATAAAGCGACTAGTCTGAATTTGGGCTGGGCTCCACTTGTTCTTATGTGGTAAAGGAGCCATTAGTTGTGACTTGGTAGTTTTGGAGTCAAACCCTGCCACATATCTTAAGGATTTAATTCTAGTGGAAAAATCTCAAACATCATAAATTTCCTTGCATGCTTCCAATTAGATATTTTGTATTTGCTCTATTGAGTCTAATCGTTTCGATTCTCTTCATTTCTGGCTTAGCTATGACTAGGATCATGCCAATAAAAAACTGACCTAGTCTCCAGTGGGATATTAATTTACTTTCTAAAGGAAAATTACATTTTAAAATTCCAGATTTCCATAGTTTTCCACAGAGCACTTTATCTGACATTAAAGCTTACCTTTATTAAAGTCCTTACTGACAAATAATTTTACAGATGTGCAATGTATCACAGGAAAAAAAAGTAACTTTCCTAAAAGTTGTCAGGGAATCCTAGATTCCTTGAATTTGAATATTTTGCTTATCCTTTTGAGCTGTTCCCCATCTTAGATTTTAAAAATCACTTTAAATTGTTGTTAACTTAAATAGATTTTCCTTAAGGTTGAGTCAAATCTCTTCAAATATTACAGAATATTTCAAAAACACTGTTAGAAATAGAACAAATTTTTTTCCTCTTGAAATTTTTATACTACATTTTCATCTTTTACCTTAAAGAATATCCTCTTAAGTATAGTTTCCTCAACTGGAATTTCACTGTTTTTCTCTTATCTTCTATTTAAAATGATATTTCAGATGGTTTTGGAAAGGTTTGCCATTACATCAACTATTCGACAGGACTCACTTTTCATTTTCCAGATGAAGTCAATTCTACACAGTGAGCTTCAGAAACAGACTTAAAAGTCAGTTCTTACACTCAAAGCTTAGGCCACTGAACCATACAATCCTATAAGGCATATAGAAAATGATGTACACAGTAATATTTCCTTTAAGTAAATACTTTTGTATGTTTCTATAATGCCTATAAGAAACACTAAGTTCTCAATTTTTAATTCGTAAGTTAGCACTAGTTTTAATACCAAAATATATCTCAAGATTAAAAAAATGATTAGATATTGAGCCTCTTACTAGATCAAGGACAAGAGAAGATGGTACACAGATACCTAACTTTACAAATCCTTAGGGAAGAAAGGAAACTTGTTATGTAGAACTGATCAAAGAAACATGGAGATGAACAACATAACCTAGAATATTAATGTTAATCAGAAGACTAACCAACGAAAGTCAGGCAACAACCAGCATTGCGGGTCCTAATTACAATGTAGTTTTCTAAGAAGTAAACTGAACAGCAACTACTCTATACATTCTTTCCATCAATAAATAAGGATTTCTTGGACATCCATCATGAGCAAGGCATTGGAAATTCAGAGTCACATGTTGCTCTCTATGAACTCATGATTGAACAAGAGAGCTCATAATCTGTAAGAACAAAGCATCTCCTACCATTTGTAATGAAATACTTCTCATTGCCCAATTCAAAATTCTAAAGGATTTCTTAACTATATTAACAAAGGTATATCAATTGTTCATAGAAATTGCTTTGGTGTGGTATAAAATGACAATTTTCCAGTCTCAGTGATTAAGGGTAAGATGCTTTATTGCATTCAGACGTGCAGGTTACTGCATCTGGGATTAGAAAAGTGTTCAGATATACTGAGGTAAATTCAAGGAAGAGAAATGTGTGTCTTCCCAGACAGTAAAGATACTGGTTATATTTCTGCATCCATCACTGAGGCATTCTACTTAGGCTCTTGGTGCTTCAATTTTCTCATCTGTAAATAAAATACTTGGATTAAATCTTTAAAATCTCTCTCTAGAATTTAATTCAATATATTTCAAGAATTTTTAAATGGGAAGAAGTTGGTTTATTCATCTGACTGATATGAATTGAACAATTGCAAGTTCTACAGTTAAAATGACCAAGAAACTATGATAATCAGAAAGAAAGGAAACAACATAGAAAGGAAGAGTGTTTGTTTCCAAGGATTAGGAGACAGATGGAAGACATTAATAGCAATCCACAGCAACTTGTCTGGACAATGCTTGAGTTCAGTTTGTAGGACATACATCTTAACCAAACCAAACAAAATTCTTGACTACATATCCCCTTCCTGCCTCAACCCTATTTCTTTGCTTCCCATTCACAGCAAATGTACTGAAAAGAGTGGTCATTATTTGCTAGCTCCATAATCCCACTGCCATTGGGTTTTAGACCTTTTACTCCACTAAAATGGCTCTTTTTAAGTCACCAGCGCTTCCCACATTGCCAAATCTAGGGATTACTTCTTTGTCCTCCTCTTCTCCTCTCAGCAGGACTGACACACTCCACAATTCCCTTCTTCCTCTTCTTGTTCTCTTGAGTCCAACTCTCCTGATTTCTGCCGACCTCACTGTTAACTCTGCAGTTCCCATCTCTAGTTCCTCCCCCTCTGCCTGTTCTCTAAATATTGGAGTGTGAAGCAATTCAGGCTTCTCTTCTCTACCAACACTACTTTCTGCCCCTAGATGATCTCATTTGCCCTGTGGCTTTAAAATGCAGTTATCTTTGATGACCTCCAAATATTTATCTCCAGAACTGACCTCCCTCAGGTTCCAGATTTGTAGTGTTCATTGCACACCTGCTATCTCCCTTGGGGTGTCAATAAGTACACTAAACTCAACATGCCTAAAAAGAACTCTGGAAACAATCCTCCATCACCATTTCCAGGAAAGCTGTTCTTCATGTAGGCTTCCCTATCTTAGAAAAGGACACCTGCAAACTCTGATTACTAAGTTAAAAAATCTGGGCATAATTCTTGATATTTTTCTTTCTCTCATTCCTACCATCCTCACCCCTGCCCCTGGCCACCTAATCATTCATCTAGTCCTGTCAGCTCTACCTCCAAAATATATTCCAAATTCATTGACATCACTTCACTTTCACTGTGACCATACTATTCAAGCCATCTCATTTTTTACATGGGATATGGAATAATCTAACTGGTCTTTCTACTTCCATACTTATCAATCCAAGCAATTGTTTTTTTCATTGAAAAGTTCAAATTTTTATTAGTTTTTTGAACTGTGGATCATACTTGACATATTTTAATTCCTCTATGCCTTATTATCAAGAAATAAGTTACAAGTCAACTTTTTAAAACTTATTTTGAAATAATTTTTTATTTACAGATGAGTTGCAAAAAGAGTACAGGGAGTTCCTCTACACCTTTCGCTCAGCTTTCTGTAACGTTAGCATCTTATACATAACCCTAATACATTTATCAAAACTAAGAAATTAACACTGGTACAAGGCTATTGACTAAACTGCAGACTTTATTTAGATTTCACCGGTTTTCCCACAAGTGTCTTTTTTTCTGTTCCAGGTTCCAGTCCAGAATACCATCTTGTATTTAGTCATCATATCACCTCAGTCTCCTCAAATCTATCATATTTTCTCAGTCTTGTCTTACTTTTCATGACTTTGACACTTTTGAAGAATGCTGGTCAGGTGTTTGGTGGAATGACCCATGCCTCTCAATTTGGATTTGTTTCATGTTTTCTCATGATTAGACTGGAGTTATATGAATTCAGGGGAAGGATATCACAGAGGTGAAACACTCTTGGCCTCCTTGTTCTCCAAACATACTAAACTCGGTTCTACCAGGGCTTGTGTACTAGCTGTTTCTTCAGCCTGGAGTGTTTATTCCCTTAAATATTTGCATGGCTGGCTCTTGGTTTTCATTTTCATTGATATAACAGCTCAGATGTCATTGCCTAAAAGAGTTCTTCCCTTATTTCTCTAAGATTACCTTCCCTTTAGTCCTTTCCTATAACATTACAGTTGACCCTGAACAACATAGGTTGGAATTGTGTGGGTCCACTTATACACAGGTTTTTTTTTCAATAGTAAATACTACAGTACCACACGATCCCTGGTTGGTTGAATCTGTGGATGCAGAGGAACCCAGGATACAAAGGAACCATGGATCCAGAGGGCCGACTATAAGTTATACGCAGATTTTCAACTGTGTGGAGGGTCAGCATCCCTAATCCCCTGGTTGTTCAAGGGTCAACTGTATTTTAGGGTTTTTGTCCTTTCATCTCATCTGTTACTATTTTAAATTTTATATACATTTAACTTGTTTATTGTTGATTTCTCTCTGTAGAATGTAAAAAAGGAACTCAGGAGTTCATTATTATAATTCATGTCTTAAACAGTGGTTGGCACATATTGATAATCAATAAAGAGTTGTTAAATAAATAAGTGAATATCACAAAGATAGACTCATAGACCTCAGATTTTAGAGCTCTAAGAGATTTTAAAATTAACCATTTCTACTTTTTTATTTCATAGATAAATAAGTTCCAGAAAGGTGAGGGACAGGTAAACTGGTCACTTAACCTAGTCACATAGCTAGTTAGTGGCTGAGCTAGTGATAGAATCCAGATTATCTGACTTCCAGTTCAAGCTTTAAAATATACTCCAGGGACTTCTCTGGTGGTCCAGTGGTAAAGAATCCGCCTTCCAATGCAGGGGACGTGGGTTCAATCCTTGGTCTGGGAACTATGATCCCACATGCCGTGGGGCAACTAAGCCTGCGCGCCACAACTACTGAGCACATGTGCCTCAACTAGAGAGCCCGCGTGCTGCAAACTACAGAGCCCACATGCTCTGGAGCCCGCGCACCACAACTACAGAGCCCATGCTCCCTGAAGCTCACGTGCCACAACTAGAGAAGAGAAAACCCTCACGCCACAACTAGAGAAAAGCCTGAGTGCTGCAACAAAGAGACCGCACACTGTAACGAAAGATCCCACATGCCTCAATGAAGATCCCGTGTGATGCAACTAAGACCCGATGCAGCCAAAAAAATAAGGAAAAAAAAATACTCCATACTTCTTTGATATTTTTGAATAGGATTTCAAGTCCAACTTTGGCTATTATTGGTTTCCTATTCATTTTTTGAAGTCATCGTGTTATAAGTAAGGATGAATTCATTCTAATCTTTCCCTGCTGCTACGGTGCCCCTGAGCTGCTAGAGGAACTTGTACAGTGACATAATTTGGTGCCACTACAATTTGTATCTTCTAGTCTCACCTGGGTTCTCAAAGCTCTCTAAAATATCTGTTTATTCATACTTGTCTCTTTTTTCCATCTGCACAGCAGCTGTCCCAAACTTTCAAATTTACCCCAAGTATATTTATTAAACGATTTTACCTTCAATTTCTCATGAAAAAGGAAGTAACACGGTAAATAATTTATCAACTTCCCACAATCCTAACTATAAGCTTCCCTTTATTTTCTTTGGTACTTCCTTTCTTTGTAGTCTCAATTTGAACCTACTATACATTAAATTTTCTATCCAAAAAATCCTTTGATAAGGTAAGCACCCTTCCTCCTTCTTGGAACTCTGTTTTCCCTTGAGTCCCCTGTCACCATTACCTCCTGCTTTTCTTCCTACCTCTCAGACCACTTCTCAGACTCCTTCTCTGAGCTGACCTACCCCTTAAAAAGTGTTTCACTCTGGGATGACATTGTTGCCTTTTTCTAATGTTTAACTCTCTCTCTCTAGGAAATCTTATCCATTCTATATCTTTGCATAACACCTGTAGATACGATCCATAGTTCCAGTAGGGATGTGAAGGTGATCAAGCTATATTTTCAGCTCTCATATTTTATCTGAACTTCATATTTATATTTCTAACCAGACAGAGTTATAGGAGAGATCTTCTTACCATGTGGGTGGTGATAGGGAGCTCAAAGTACTTTTTTTGTACCACATCTTACTGAGATTTGTCTGGAGATATCAGTTTTCTATCACTACCATAAAACTAATCAGCAAATGCTTATTAAAAATCTACCACACAGAATAGAGAGCTCAGAAATAAACTCACACACTTATGGTCAATTAATCTACAATAAAGGAGGCAAGAATATAGAATGGAGAAAAGACAATCTCTTCAATAAATGGTGCTGGGACAACTGGACAGCTATGTGTAAAAGAATGAAATTAGAACATTCTTTAACACCATATACAAAATAAACTCAAATTGGATTAAAGACCTAAATGTAAGACTGGAAACCATAAAACTCCTAGAAGAAAACATAGGCGGAACACTCTTTGACATAAATTGTAGCAATATTTTTTTGGATCGGTCTCCTAAGGCAAAGAAAACAAAAACAAAAATAAACAAATGATACCTAGTTAAAAGCTTTTGCACAGCAAAGGAAATCATTGTCAAAATGAAAAGACAACCTACTGAATGGGAGAAAATACTTGCAAATGATTTGACCAACAAGGGGTTAATATCCAAAATATATAAACAGCTCATACAGTTAAACATCAAAAAAAAAAAAACCCAATTAAAATATGGTCAGAAGATCTGAATAGGCATTTTTCTTTTGTTCTTTCTTTCTTTTTTTTTTTTTAGAGTTCTGTTTTATTAGGGAACCTTACTGAGGACTATAGCCAGGAATCAGCCTCTCAGATAGCTCTGAGGAACTGTTAAAAAGAGGTAAGGGAAGAGCTAGGATAACTCAGAAACAGCCAGATGGAAGAGATGCATAGGGCAAAGTATGAGGAAAGGGCACAGATCTTTGATGCTCTCCCCAGGTCACCACTCTCCACTAATTTCCATGTGTTCACCAACCCAGAAGCTCTCCTGAATAGACATTTTTCCAAAGAAGACATACAAATGACTAACAGGCACATGAAAAGAGGCTCAACATCATTCATCATCAGAGAAATGCAAATCAAAACACATTGGGATAGCACCTCACACCTGTCAGAATGGCTATCATCAAAAAGACCACAAATAATAAATGTTGGCAAGGATGTGGAGAAAAGGGAACCCCTGTACACTGTTGATGGGGATGTAAATTGGTGCAGCCACTATGGAAAACAGTATGAAGTTTCCTCAAAAAACTAAAAATAGAGCTACCATATGATATAGCAATTCCACTCCTGGGTATATATCCAAAGAAAATGAAAACACTAATTTGAAAAGGTATATGCACCTCACTGTTCATAGCAGCGTTATTTACAGTAGCAAGATATGGAAGTAACCTAAGTGTCCATCAACAGATGAATGGATCAAGAAGATGTAGTATGTATATATAGTGGAATATGACCTAGCCATGAAAAAAGAATGAAATTTTGCCATTTGCAGCAACATGAATGGACTTAGTGGGTATTATGCTGAGTGAAGTAAGTCAGAGGAAGACAAATACTGTATGATATCACTTATATGTGGAATCTAAACAATACAACAAACTAGTGAATATAACAAAAAGGAAACAGACTCACTGATACAGAGAACAAACTAGTGGCTACCAGTGGGCAGAGGGAAGGGGGGAGGGGCAAGATGAGTAGGGGATTAAGAGGTACAAACTACTATGTATAAAATAAATAAGCTACAAGGGTATATTGTACAGCACAGGGAATATAGCCAACATTTTATAATAACTATAAATGGACTATAACATTTAAAAATTGTGAATCACTATGTTGTACACCTGAAACTTATATAATATTGTAAATCAACTATACCTAATAAAAATTTAAAAAGAAAGAAAGAAATAAAAGAATCTACTACAGTGAAGGTGTGCTAGGCCCTTTATCTTCTGCTTCTAACAACGCCAGCAGGATCTGCTCAACTTTGCCTACACTAATAAAATTAGTTAGAACTTTGATAAAATTGATCTAGAGGAAAAGAACACATAGAGATATAACCCTATTAAGTGCTAGAATATCTGTCCTTTTCCCACCACAATTATTGTGAGTGAAAACTGATGTGCTCTGCATTGTTTCTGAACAAACTCTGAAGAAGTTTCCACATTGCAATTTGAGGCAAATGAGCACATGATAAAAACATCAGAGGGACAATGATTCGATTGATTTTAAAATGTCCTAAGAATGCATGAAGCAGGTACACACAAAAGATATAAAGATCTAAGACTGCGTGTTTACCTTGTAATTCTGATTCCATGTCTTCACTTACAAAGTTCCTAGATTAATATTTTGCCCATTCCTATCAGACAAAGTGCAAAGCAAACCTCAAGATTGGAATTCCTGTTGGAAGGGCTTCTTCCTCCATGAAGGAATCCTCTTTGTCCTAGTGAAAGAATATTACTTTGTAATTCAAGAGAAAAATATATTAAGGCAGGAGAACATTTGATCAGGTAGAGAAGGAATCCTGGAACAATTTAGTTAAGAGCACAATACTTACAATAATTAAAGAAAAGGAAGGGGAGAGATTAATGTCTAGTGTAGATTGGCAAAAAGGTTTTATGCTGAGATTGCTTTAGTAGCGGATGTCTGGTATGTGGCATTGAATTCCAAGTTTAAATACAGGCTAAACAGGAAGAATCGATGAGTGATACTTGCCTTGGGTGTGGAGTTGGGGAACGATTGCACCCACACATGTATTTACCAACCTGAGTCTAATGGTGTTACCATCACGCTGAAAGGGAGTCTGGAGTTTACGATGTAAACATGATTCCTGAAAATGGAAGGAAAAAAACTGATTTCACAACCCCCAAAATATGTAAAACATTGGTTAGATAAAAGAAAATGTCTGCTATGGGAATAAATAAGTAATAGCCCTTGGAGGAAATTCTACATCCTAGTAATGTTTGGAATTTGTGAACTTTGATATGGTTGAAATAGCATGGTATGAGAGGTTAATTATCAAATAAGTAATGGGAAACCTATAAATCAAAACAGGGAAAATGCACATTCCTATTATCCAGAAATGTACAACCTAAACATCACTGATTTGTTCCACTAAACCCAAGATTCAAAATCTTGAATGAAATCCAATGTATGCCCAAAATTTAAACAAATATTTGATGTTCAGGCTCTTTTTCTAGTTTGTCTTTATTTTAATGCTGATTCCATGTAAAGCTTTTCCCCCAGCTTGTCAATCAGGATATCTCTCTACCTTTCCCTTTCAGTTTAATTTGGTTTATTTTATGTAAAACGACTCTGAGATGAAATGTAATAGAAAACAAAGAAAAGAGGAAATTAAATGAGTAATCACCTAATTAAATTAGAGGCTTATCTCCTATCTCTTCCCTTCTTCTAGCTGGTTGACACCTAGGCATTTATGAAGAGTTCAGCATACTTTGCAAAACAATAATGCCACAATTAAGCGAATCTGTTTATTTCACTGTTAGCTAAGTAAAATCATTTAGGAAATAGATGTCCCCTACCACAATTTTATGGCTTAATTCATGCACTTACACTGGCTATTTTCTTAAAACAGGGAGATTATAAAAGTGCATGTGTTATTATGCCATGTTTGATGAATAAAGTTTCAATTCATCTCTAGAACTCAGAGAAAATTTGTTCTATTCATTTCGTGAAACTTTTTACAAGAGTCAATTTACTAAAGATTACAAAGTCTTCAAGCCTAGTAAAATTAACTTTGTGCTCAACCTTTCCCTACATCATTGATTTGTGCCTTCTCTCTTCTTCAAGGAAGAAGGCACAAATCCAACTTTTGAGAGGGTAGAGTTTTGTTTCAGAAAGGGCAGGGTCTTGGCTTCTTGAAGCAAATCCTCAAGAAACAAGTGAAAACACAGCTCTGAGGTGATGTTTCTTAGGGAAGAGATGGAATGTTCTTCCCAAATTACTTGATTGGTTCTCGTAATACCAGCACACTGTGGCTAACCATTTGGGGAAAAAAAGTGTATTAATAAATGTGATTAAATAAATATTTATTGAACACTTACTTCAGTATGTGCAAGGTACTACAGAGAAATACCTGGATAAACAAAAGACACACTTCGTTATTAAAGAAGTCACGGCTGGCGGGGGACTTAGACATTTATATAAATCTGTCTATCAAAAATTTGATAAGGGTAAACAAAATATATCCAGAGAAGTGAGGTCAGAGAATGGTCTTGCTTAAGATGATTTATCTGGCAAGTGATGGAGGTAGGTTTTGACTCCAGGTTTACTAATTGCAAAGGCACCTCTTCACAAATTAAATAATAGTTAAAAAAAGAGCCCCATCAAACAGTAGTAGGGAAATGGGGGTTGGGGTGTGGAGGAGGGAAACAATGAAATTAGATGACACTGTTACATTATTTACTTGGAACAATAATTAAGGAAAAAATTCCAATTTGTAAGCAAGAGAATGGTAGTAGGTTATATACATTGATATAGATATATATAGTATTTTCTTGGTTCTAATGCCCATGTTTTTCCATAGTTTAATATTTCTGAATTCAAGATTCATCTTCCGATTAACATTTACATTTAAGCTGTTATTAAATTGATGTTACTTCTTATAATTAACGACATCATAGATGAAGAAACCTTGGTTTGGCTACACACTGAGCGTATGATTCTATAAAATGGAAGTGACAGCATCCCACAGAGTTTATTAAGATTTAATGACATAATGTATATAAATCACTTAGCAGTGCCTGGCACACAATAGGCCCATAGCTAAAGTCGTAATTATTGTCGTTTTTATTGTTGTTGATGTTTACCAGTTCACAGACTGAGCATCATTCATGGTGAAGCATCTACAAAATAACTTTACTTTCTGTCAGAATTTAATCATCATACACAAAACATGACAAAACTCCAGCCACAAACCTACTTCTTGAAAGAAAGGGATTACGATAGGGGTTAGAAAGAGGAGACAAATTAGAGAGGGAGGGTTGTCAAGCGTTGAAAGCCTTCTTTCATAATGTGACCTCTAAGAGAGGAACTCTTTCTCTGAAAGCACACAGATGCATCGTAAGAACATGTCAATTTTCTATTCTGTGGAAGGATGAGCAAATGGTGGCTTCTCATCACTGAATTCAATAGCGACAATAATAGGATGACAGTTATCCGATGACAATGGCTGCCATGAATGGGGAAAGTCTTCAGAAGAAAAGCAATTATATTTAGACCACAAGAAGGAAGCCAGAAGAATGAAGAAAGTAGAGGGCTACATACAAAATTGCCCAGGTTACCTAGCAACAGGTTCACATTTTGTTGCTGTTGTTGTTAGAAAATGGCAAAATAGAATACCAAGAATAGGATGTGACACTGAGCTCAGGAGGGCTAAAATGCATGAATATTACCAATGAGTTTATAATTACATCAATATAAAATGGTGATTTGTGGCACATGCTTCAGGGGACTGGTTGCATAAACAGGTGTGTGAGTGTGTGTGTGTGTGTGTGTGTGTGTGTGTGTGTTATAATTTTATAGCAACGTCTATAGGAAGGAGGAACAGCCCAAATACAAAGAATTCAGATAATATAGGGGAAAAAATCTTAGGTACCACCCCAGCTGGAATGTGCGACAAAAAATTAAACTCAAGGAGAAACCAGATGTGAGTTGGCTAAATATAAGGATTTTCCCAGTAATATTTACATTTTAGGAGGCAACTCCTGAAATGAATTCTTCTAAGCTGTGAGGTATAGGGGTAGGGATTTTAGCACCTGCGAGGCAGAATCTTTGCAACAGCTGAGATGAGTTTACAGCCCACAGTCTGCTCTTCTCCTGTTCAAGGTCAGTGTGCCAAGTGAAAAACTGCCCTCCTTCAGAAAAGGCTAATACAGTCTGCAGCAGCAGCTACAGAACAGCATATGCTGTCAGTCCAAGCCAGCACGACGAAAAATATTCAAATCAATCAATTAAAAACAAACTCACATACATAATGCATTTGCCACCCAACTTTGTTCTGTTTTCCTGGCTGAGTTCATAATCAAGGGAGTTAACATTCTTTAAAATGCAAATATTCATGTTTTTAATCTTGAAGACCTTGCTAAATAGACAATAAATAAAGTTCTACCAAGTGTAGTTCATGAAAGCCTTTAGAAGGGAAGCATTTGCCAGACAGATTTCAGTGTAAGTCAAAAGATCATTCAAGAAGAAAGTAAAGTACTCTCGATTTCAGCCTGTGGTCGAGTCCAGGGTCTCCTGAGTTTTAAAACTTTCACCTTCATTATTCTTTAGTTTTCTTCACTGTGCTAAAGCAAGCACAAACTAAATTCTCTAATTCATGTCTAGAAGGGCACCAGCCACAAACGTACCCTCTTCAGTCAGCAGCGATAAAGAGCTACCCTGTAGTCCCCATGCAATTCTCTCAGCACACTAAATCTCTACATCTGGAAAATATTGCTTGCTGCTTGAAGCATCACTCCAGCTGTGCGCTGCTGGCAGGAATTCTTGCTGCTCAGACTTCTGGTATTTATTGGGAGAGCCCCACATACTGGCGCAGGATGCCCAAAGGGAGTCCTGGAAAATCCTTTGGAGCTTCACAGCTGGGCTACCTTTTCAGGCTGCACAGCTGGTATCATATGTGGGCAGCGTGCCTTAGCTTCTGTCTGTGGGGATGAGAAACCAGCCCCCTGTGCTGTCTCAAGACTATCAAGCTCTTCCGGTACCCACCTTCTGTCTTCATGAGAATTCTTGAGTTGGTTGGTTCTTAAATGCTTTCAAGTTGCTCATTAATGCTCAGCTCTAAGTACGGTAGGCTTCACTAAAAAATACTATAGCTTAAATGGGTATTGTTTAACTCCGAGAAAATGGAATTGTTAAATTTAAGATGATTTTATTATGTACCAGCTATGGAAAGAGAATCAAAATGAAATTTCCTTGAGTATTCACTGAAATTTTAGTGGATCTAAACCGCATTCCCAAAACTCTTCCAGACATCAAAGTTCAGAAAGTTTGTTAGATGTTATAAAGGACATCAAAGTGGTCTCCCAAACATCCTCCCTGGCTCCCTCATGCTATCCTGTCGGAGTAGGTTTGACAGCATTTCCAGGTCCGGGGTTTAGACCTGGTATAGCTAAACGAATCGGAGTAATCCTGTACCCTTGACACCTTTATTAGTTCAGGTCACTCAGGCCTAGGCAATCAGCACGTGAACGTTTCCTTGTTAAGCGGCTGGGGAAGCCTGCCTCTTCTCTTACCGCGGATGTGAATGAGGAGCAGCAGCTGAGGCTGGCAGCCGTCTGGGGAAGCCAACCTGAGGGCACAGCTGATGGACGAGGGAAGGGAGGCTCGAAGAGCCATTTCTCACAGGTTCCTGCACCTTGAATCTCGCCCTTTGAGCCCCAAATCCTCATTTACTCTTTAATTCAGTTTGGTTGAGTTTTTTGCTACCTGCATCCAAAAGCATTTCAGCTGACCTAATTTAAGGTGCAAACTGAGTACATACAAACTTCTCTGACCCTCCGGAGGCATTCTTTCTTTTAATACCGTAATTCTGGCCCTCATCCTGGGAGACTGCTAGAAATGTCATGTGCTTTCCAAGTGCTCTGAGGATGGCCAGGAAATGATTTTTTTCCTGGTGTTGTCACCTTTTCTCTCGTGGCTGGGGCCGCTCTCATAATCTAAGTTCTCCCTTTCCCTCTTTAGTTTCAGGATGACAACTCTGTTTCTAGGACAACTACAACCCCAACCAGGAAGTTCCAAATTAGTTATTGTAACAATCTCTACATTTGTGGAAGACAGCCTTTAATCACGGAAGAGAATTATTCTCTCTCCATAACACCTCATTGCCCTAATAGTCCCCCAACCTCAAAAACACCACTTCAGCACCAAGGTTTGGGCCTTACCTTGCCTAACCAGAGATCCAGTAAAATATTTCTGCGCAGAAATGGGCAATGTTCCTCAAAGAAGTTGCACTCACCCTCATTAATACAGAATGCACTTCAGTTTTCTTATGCTATTACTTATATATATTAAAATTAGGCAAAAATGGTGATTATGGCTGAGCTTTCTCTAATGCCTAAAATTGTGTGGGCATTTTAAATAAAAATGAATAAAATATGTGAAATCTAGCAGAGGATATGAGCTATGTCTTGTTGACTAACACAACACAGTGCAATAAAATGCAGAAGTTTAATAAATATTACTTAATGTTTAGGTATAAAGTCAGTAAAACAACTTATTTTATTGTGATACTCTTTTGGATATAATTTAGCAGATACAATTCTTTCTACTCTTTCTATTACATTATTTTCTCATTAAGAAAGGCTTTGGTTAAATCTCTCTACTCATCAAAAATGCCTTTATCCGGCTTATTTTTGCATTTCATCAGTGAAATCCTAGGCAAGTAAACATCACTGGGAAAGTATCTGAGTCAGGAAGATAGTATTATAATTAATACTATGTTTTAATTAAGTTGCATTGACATTCATAATAGATCTCTATCTGGCTAATAAGAGCTAATATTTTCTTGGATAAAGAGAAATGCAAATTACAGACAGACAGTGATCAGCTACTAGTGTTTGATTTTAGCAGTTCAGATAAAATGGATCATATTCTATGGGGAAATTATAGAAATAATTATGAAGAGTAATGATGCTCTGATAGGTCTAAAATTTTTAATATCTAAAACTTTTCATGAGTGGGTTGGATTTTTACACTGTAATTTTCTCTTCAAGCTAATTGGGCAGCTTCCAAAATAACTCAGTGTGTGTGCAACATAACAACATAAATTGATAGGATCCGATACCATCTCTGCTCATGGTGAAGACCATTCCAATAGGTCCACTTCTGAGCATCAACAAAACTCAAGTCAACCCAGCCCCAATAATGCAAAGCATCTTTCTTTCCCTACAATCACTGATTAACCGTAGACAGTACGAACAAGTGGAATCCCAGCAGAGCTTGGGGCTTCTGGGCTCATTACACTGTGCTCTAATGTCCTCTCCACCTTCCCCGTGCCCTCCACACAGAAATATATCTATTCACTGAACTTTTGCCAGTATATTTTTATACATACCACTCTCAACCTTGATCAATTTGATACAGACACACTGATATTCTTTTTGTTCCTTAAACATGCCAAACTTGATCTTCTTGCCTTGGGGATTTTTTGTAGCTGTCCTCTGCTGGAACTCTCTTCCAGCAAGGCTTGCACGGCTAACGCCCATTTGGGTCTTGGAGCAAATGTCATATTCTCAGAGAGCCTTTGCCTGATGGTTCATTCTAAGTTTGCACATGTTCCACATACATAATCACATTATCCTGTTTTTCCTTCTTCTATAATAGAAGTAATCTTTATTTCTTTGGCTGCTGTCTCTCTCCACTTTAACATTCTAAAAGTCCGTTTCCCCAGAGCAGAGACCTTGTTTGTCATTTTTCTTCTATATCCCTAGCATTTAGAAGGTACTCAAAAATATTTGTTGAATGCATGAATGAAAGAATGAATGGATGTAAAAATGAAATGAAAGAAAAATCACAAGGTTGCATCTTTAGAAAGGAGGAAGGGGTATCCCACTACTTAGGCTTTAATGGTAGGAAGAGTTTTATGCACTGATTTTATAGCTGCAGTTATGAAAACCTCCTTCTTGAGTTGCTGGCCAGTTGCCCTGTAAGATTTCAAGGATGGAGCCTGGGAGATTCACCTCAGCCCAGGAGTAACCCCATCAATTAGACTCTTCTTTCCTCTCAATATATTCTGGCACCAGAACTAATGGAGAAACCATTCAACTGTAAATTGATTTGTAGTGGGTGAATGATTGGAAAGCACACAAAGCCTACAGAGGCAGGAGGCCTTCTATTTTAGACTTTTTGGAGCATTCTATTGCTTTCTCAATATCCTGCACTTGTACCTATTAAAAGGGAAAATACTGGAGTATTCTTTTTGGTGTTGGCTCTACTTCCTGAAGTATACAAGTCATTTTTAGTATTTGTCTGGAATAACCTATTGATTTTTAGGCAAGGAAACACAAGTGGGTTTTATTCTTTTACCTTGATTTCCCTAAGTCCTAGATGTTCTGAAACCAATGAAATGATCAGAATGTGAACACTTTCTTGCTCAAACTCTGTCTCAACCTGTACATGGCTTGCACACCCAGGGTCTTGTCTTAGTAGAAGCAGACACTAGAATATGGAGGAAGGCCCTGGAAAAGCTCACCTGAATGTGTCAGAAACATTTGAACAGGTATGTGTACATGTGGGAACATTTATTTCCTGTCTTGTTACAAAAAGATTTAAAGCAGTTGATACTAAAAGGTACAAATAAACCCTCATCTTCCATCAAACTGACAAAATAAAGGATAGCAAGAACACAGGAACACTGTTAGGAAATATGATTTCTCTGTGTCTGAATGGTTTATTCATTTAACTATACATTTGTTGAGCATCTGCTTATTAAAGCAATGCTTTAAGTGTTGGAAATGCAGTTTTTTACCCAAGTCCTACTGTTAGAGGAGGAACTGGGATTCAAACCTAAGTAGTATGACTATGTAGCAGTAGAATCTATGGAAAATATACTTCTTCAAAATTATAACTATGTCGGCCCTGTTCCCAGAGAGGGAAGAGTAGCCAAAGGAGACCCCAAAGCTCTGAGCCTAAGTCAGTGCTTCTCAAATGCTAACGTGCATAAGAATTATTTAGGGAATCTCGTTAGAATACAGATTCTGATTCAGGAGGTCAGGGATGAGGCCAGAGACTACCTTTCTAACAAGCTCTCAGGTGAGGTTAATGCTGCTGGGCTGTGGACCACGCTTTGAGGAACAAGGGCTTGGGTAAGGAAGACCTGTGCCAACCAAACTGGCTTCACAGTCACGGATCCGCTGCCCTCTTGTGGCTCCTGAAGTAATTACCCTCTGCGCTAGCATTTTCTTTATTCTTGAATTTAAATTATTCTTGCAATCATTCTGTAGTTACCCCAGGTAAACGCTTTTCAAACTTTAGTCTTCTCCTAACAGTTTCACATTTTTTAAGTATTCACATACCACTACATGTTACCTCATAATTTTTAACATCTATGTATAATCCCTTCTCCAAACTTATTACTATTTTACTTGACTTTCTTTTCCTTAAATAGATATTTTCAAAGGAAATTTTATATCATTACCTCATAAGCATTACCTCAAATGGAAAGACCAATATTGTTTATCACAAATACAGGGTAACTGTAAAACTAATTGAAAGGAAAACAAAACAATGTTTAAAAGTCCAGGTAGATGTCCTTCAAATCTCCAAGCCTAAGTCTTTGTTAAAGGGAGATTTACAGGATGGACCTAGAGTTTGTCATACAGAGTGAAGTAAGTCAGAAAGAGAAAAACAAATACCGTATGCTAACGCATATATATGGAATCTAAAACAAACAAAAAAATGGTACTGATGAACCTAGTTGCAGGGCAGGAATAAAGATGCAGACATAGAGAATGGACTTGAGGACACGGGGTGGGAGGGGGAAGCTGGGGCGAAGTGAGAGTAGCATCGACATATATACACTACCGAATGTAAAATAGATAACTAGTGGGAAGCAACAGCACAGCACAGGGAGATCAGCTCCGTGCTTTGCGATGACCTAGAGGGGTGGGATAGGGAGGGTGGGAGGGAGGCTCAAGAGGGAGGGGATGTGGGGATATATGTATGCATATGGCTGATTCACTTTGGTGTACAACAGAAACTAACACAGTATTGTGAAGCAATTATACTCCAATAAAGATCTATTCAAAAAAAAGGGAGATTTACATATGTTAGAGAGTGTTAAAGACTCAAGAGCACTAAACTGGCTCTTGCTCTGCTACTATCAGGAGGATTGAAAAGGAGCAGAATAAAGATTAAGTCCTCAGTAATTCAAAGTTATTTAATGCAGTGGATGTGCACCACCTAAGTCATCTCTTGGGGAACCAGCTGTAGATAATGTGTTTAGGGTCTTGCTTTTCTTCTGCATGTTCATGTCACCTGTCCTTGAGAAGTGTATTTATAGATCTAAGTGAATCAGTGTCACTACAGAATTTGTCTAAGGCAAAAGTATGTATGAGAGAATTTACTCTTACCACTCCTTTCTGCATAACCAATGGCATGGAGGCATTGTGGGCTCTGAAGTCAAACAGACTTAGTTTATTTCTGTGACAATTCACTATCTCTTTTCTGGATATTACTAGAATTTCCACCTGTAGTCACAGATTAGCTTGTTCTTTCATTCATCCATTTAAGAAGTGGTACTTGAGCCTTACAGTATAAAGCTTTGAGGAGGGTAGTGGACAAATTCTACTTCCCTTCAGATGATTAATCAAATCAATCCTGAAAATTTATCTCTCTTTACCAGTGAATGGTTCAGGGTGGGCAAGCTGAAGACAACATGATTCAAGATGCAAGGAGAGGCAAGGAGAGATTAGCTGATTGACTACAGTAGAACCACAGGGAGTTAGCCTTCCTCTCCTCTCAGATATAAATGAAGTGTGATTACTGCTGGGTATTGGAGGCGACCATAGCCCTCTTCACCAGTGAGGGTAACAAGCCTTACGGTGAAGCAGATCCTGTCCATGGTGGAGCAGAGAAAAAGATTCTAGCTCCTTATGACATTGTCGATTGTTCAATCAACCACCCTTCAAGCCTGCCCTGACCATCCTATGTGAGGTAATTGATTTCCTTCCTGTTTAATTCAATATAAATTTAGTTTCCAGAACATGTAATCAATAACATTCTAACTGACACAAGGAGGTTACAAAAGGCGTATAAGCCATAGATTTTTTTTGTAGGGGAACTACAGCACATATAAAAAAGTTCAGTATCAGTGTATTTCAGTATAAGTAAAGAATGATATGGTCATGTTTTGATACTTAAGCACCTAGTATGAGCCACATCGTGCCCCATGTTTCACATACATTATCTCATTTAATGGCTTTAACACAGTAGGTAGGCATTGTTATACAAATTTTGGAGCTGAGGAAATTAAGGCCTGGACAACTGTGTACCATGACACAGTGAAAGATTAAAGAATACAACTCCAAACTTTACACCTTCTCCATAGAGTTACTGAGAATAGGAAGTTAGATAGAGGTCAGTGTAGCAGACTGGTCAGCCAAACAGTGGAAGCAGAGTGGCTCTGAGTTCTGGTAGACCAGACATCTGTTTCGTACTGTCTTATAATCTTAGCTAACTTAACCTAAATTTTTTGAGCCTCAGTTTTCTTATTGGAAATATGGGATAATTATATCTACCTCAAATGGTTCTAACCAGGATGGGTAAGATAATAATATATTTATAATGAGACCATGCTACTCAAATGGTAGCTGGCATGATGATTTGGATACGGGAAGGGTTTGAAGAGGAAGCTGTTGAAATATCAGACACATTATTTTATGGGAAGCCACCCTGTGTTTTGGTAGGACCAATACTCATTTTAAAACTGTTTTTATTTTGCGATATTGTTGATTCACAAGAAGTTGCCACCAATATCCATTTTTAAAAGCTTATAGCATCAAACTTTTTCCTGTATATCCTTCCTACTTCATTCTTTTTCTTAAAAAGTTTATTTTAATTCAGTAGCCTTTGGGACATATAAAATAGAAAGTTCAAATGTACCTAGACTGATTTTGAAGCAGTGGATATTTGAAGATCAACAGCTAAATCCAGGTGTCCAAAAGCTCAGAACTCTCACACACTCATCCTGTTGGTACCCTTCTCTTAATGGGAGGAGCAGAGGTCATCTTCCCATTGAACTGATGAAAAACTGAAAGGCGGAGGCCAGGAAGAAGGGATAAGAACTCAAGAGAACTCTCTACAATCCCAGCCCAGGGCTGATGCACTATCTCCCTGCTGCTAAATAAGGGAATTTTCCACTCGCATGCTTTTCATTTATGAAATATGATCTTCCACAAACTGTGTGAAAAGGACTTTGTGCCTTTTACCCTGCACAAACATCTTCCCCACTTTCCTAATCCTTCTGAGTTTGCTCACTCTTGAAAGCGACCTTTTAAGTCCTGGGAAACGATTCTGTTTTCTCAGTTGGCTACTGCTGCCCAGTTCACTACTGCTGCCCACAGAATGTCTCTTGCTCCCTTCAGTGACTCAGCACCTTAGAGAGAAAAATTGTTCTGGAAAGAATGTTAAGACAGGCCGCACTGCTTTTTACAGGAAAGAGAGAGATCAAGTGCTATCTCCAAGGAAAGCTGAAACACCGTACTTAAATACTGAATGGAAAAAACAACAGATGATGGAAATCCTTTGAGGACAAGGTAATGGGGAAAGCAACTGCAGAAGCTCTCTTAGGTATGAACAGGTAAATTTACTGGTACCAGGAGCAGGAGGGCTCTGGGCAAGTGACACTGCTGTGGGGAAGGCAGAACTTGCACTCCTTTGTTCTAATTTTGGGCTTTGTCTTCACTTTTCTGAAGTTGAAAGTTTGTAAAGGAGTTTGTGAAACAAGTGGATGCAATGGAGAATTTGACCTTGGAAAATTGCAAAGAAACAAAGAAAAAAGTCACTCTTCCCTGCCTTTCTGATTTGTCCACTTGAGACCAAAGCTGCTGGCCTGTTTCCTGAGAAAACAGTTCATTTTAGATTGTTTCTCTTGTCACAGTGGATCTTGTCAGAGCTGTACATGTACCTGGGACTTGGACTCTGTCATTCTTCTTTAAAACAAATAGTGGGGAAAAATCTTCCATTTGTCATATTTTCATCATGTCAGCAACTCTTGAATCACTGCAGATTGTTCTAGAAAAGCAGATGAAGCAAGAAAACTCTCCTGCTCATTGGGCTGATTTGAAATCATAGCCATAAGTTCCCATCACAAATTTGCTTTTATTCATTTATCTATTTATTGTTTATTTATTCATTTATTTCTTCCCTCCCCCTCTTTATAGGCTTTGAAGGAGCATAAAAAATTGGAAAAAAAAAAAAAGGGAGGAAATCAGTGCCAGAAGAAAATTAGAGATCAGTTCAACAAACACACATCCGGACTTTTGTTAGAGGAACACCACAATTTGGCCCAGGGCTTTACGGCAGCTAAGACAGAGTTGTGTGTGTGTAGCCTGTAATTTTTAAATTGATAATACAAATTACAGTGGCCATAAAATTAAAACAAACCCATTGCTTATAAATATCATGGTGATTTTTGACTTGGGAAAAATTCCCTTCTATAGTGTAAGATATGGTGAACAACTGTTTCAACAGCACTTCTACATTTAATGCAATTATGGTTTTCATAGGGTTGTTACTTATAAGATCCCTCATTGCAAGCTGATGGTTTCATAGCTAAATTCAGTTCAGTAAATGTAATTTTGTAAGGAGCTCAGCAATGTGGCTGTAGGATACAGATGTAAGATTCAGTGGTAAAATGTCAAGTTCCAGAGAAATAGACTATATGGCCATCTGGGAGTTTTACCTGAATACATATATATTCAGGTATAATAATAATATATAATATATATAAATATAATATGTAAATATATATAATAAAATAGTCAAGCTCTTTGTTTTAGCAGAGTTCAAGGTTACGCTCTGTGGAGAGATGCTGGAGTATAGATAATCTATAAGGACGATGAAGGACACATCTATCAGTGTCAGTTGAGCTGGTGGCAGAATTGATGTTTTCTTATGAAAACTAAGGAGTCTAACCCAGACAAAGGGCTGGATGAGAGACCGCCTACCGCTGTGTAGAGGTGAGCATCACTGTCTCAGACAAAACAAAAACTGACTCCTTTTTCTTCAATGCTAGAAATTAGGAGAAGTTAATTTTAGAAATTTTTATGCTTCATTATACAGTAATTTTTGGAATTTAATATATGCCCACTTCAAAAAATTTAGAAAATACAGAGAAGCAGGGCTTCCCTGGTGGCACAGTGGTTGAGAATCTGCCTGCCAATGCAGGGGTCACGGGTTCGAGCCCTGGTCTGGGAAGATCCCACATGCCGTGGAGCGACCAAGCTCATGTGCCACAACTACTGAGCCTGCTCTCTAGAGCCTGTGAGCCACAACTACCGAGCCTGCGCATCTGGAGCCTGTGCTCCACAACAAGAGAGGCCGCGATAGTGAGAGGCCCACGCACCGTGATGAAGAGTGGCCCCCGCTTGCCGCAACTAGAGAAAGCCCCTGCACAGAAACGAAAACCCAACACAGCCAAAAATAAATAAATAAATAAATAAATAATAAAAATAAAGGAATTCCTTAAAAAAAAAAAAAGAATCCGCCTGCCAATGCAGGGGTCACAGGTTTGAGCCCTGGTCTGGGAAGATCCCACATGCCACGGACTGACTAAGTTCATGCGCCACAACTACTGAGCCTGCACTCTAGCGCCTGTGAGCCACAACTACTGAGCCCGCGCGCCTAGAGCCTGTGCTCCACAACAAGAGAAGCCACCGCAATGAGAAGCCCGCACACCACAATGAAGAGTAGGCCCCGCTCTCCACAACTAGAGAAAGCTCACAGGCAGCAACATGGACCCAACGCAGCCAAAAATAAATAAATAGATAGATAAATTTATAAAAAGAATCCGCCTGCCAATGCAGGAGACATGGGTTCGAGCCCTGGTCTGGGATGATCCCACATGCCGTGGAGCAACTAAGCCCATGAGCCACAACTACTGAGCCCACGTGCCACAACTACTGAGCCCACGTGCCACAACTACTGAAGCCCGCACACCTAGAGCCCATGCTCGGCAACAAGAGAAGCCACCGCAATGAGAAGCCCATGCGCTGCAACGAAGAGTAGCCCCCGCTCACCGCAACTAGAGAAAGCCCGCGTGCAGCAACGAAGACCCAACACAGCCAAAAATAAATACAAAAAATAAATTTATAAAAAAAAAAAAAGAAGCATAAAGAAAAAATTAAAATTACCTTTCATCCAATTGCTAAAGACAATCAGCATTGACATTCTATTATCTATTTTTTTTATAGTACAAAATTGCGATTTTACTGTGCAGTACTTCTTTATTTAATATTACATTGTGAGCATTTTCCCATACCATTAAATATTCATAAATTCATTATTATGTTTTATTATTGCTTGATATTTCATTGCATGGGTAAACCATAACTTATTTAGTCATTCCACTATTTGAGGCATTTAATTTTTTTGCAAGACATTCTGGTCACGGGATCACACCTTACTTGCCTTCTGCAAAGATACAGTTTCTGCAGTCACACTGATTGGGTTCAAGTCTCAGTTCAACCACTGAGTGACCTTGGGATAGTTACTTAACCTCTCTGATTCTGTTTCTTCATCTGTATAGTAGGGCTAATATTGGTGCCTGTCTCTTAGAATTTTTGTGACAGATGATGTCTGTAAAAGAGCTACCACATAGGAAGGGCTCATTTAGTGCTAGCTATTATTATGATTACTTTCCAGAGGAATCTATCCAGAGCTGTGACATCAAAAATCTAAGTTCAGGTTGTAGGTGCCAGACCCCAAGCACTGTAGCCTGCTTCAAGAGAACTAGCATCTCACAACTGAAGCTTCAAGAAGAAGAGAAGGAGAAGGCCATCACAATGAACATTTCAGTGTTAAAAATAAAGGTACTGGATGAAAGGCAAAGAGGAAAGCGATTAAATACATTTGGATTCTATATTAGTTTACTAGGGGTGCCATAACAAAGTACTACAAATTGGGTGGCTTAAACAACAGAACTTTACTGTCTCATGGTCCTAGAGGCTGAAAGTCCAAAATCAAGGTGTTGGCAGGATGGGTTCCTTCTGAGGGCTGTGAGGAAAGTCTCTGTTCCAGGTCTCTCTCCATGGCTTGCAGATGACCATCTTTTCCCTGTGTCTCTTCGCATCAACTTCCCTCTATGTGTGTTGTGTCCAAATTTCACTTTTCATAAGGAAACCAGTCATACTGGATAAGGGCCCACCCTAAGGACCTCCTTTTAACTTGATTACCTCTGAAAAGACCCTATCTCCTAATAAGGTCACATTCTGAGTTCATATGACTTATGGAAGGTACACAATTAAACTTATAAAAAGTTCCAGGGCTTCCCTGGTGGCGCAGTGTTTAAGCATCCGCCTGCCAATGCAGGGGACATGGGTTCGAGCCCTGGTCTGGGAAGATCCCACATGCCGCGGAGCAACTAAGCCCATGTGCCACAACTACCAAGCCTGCGCTCTAGAGCCCGCGAGCCACAGCTACTGAGTCCACGTGTCACAACTACTGAAGCCCATGCACCTAGAGCCTGTGCTCCGCAACAAGAGAAGACACCGCAACAAGAAGCCCATGAACCGCAATGAAGAGTAGCGCCCGCTTACTGCAGCTAGAGAAAGCCTGCACGCATCAACGAAGACCCAACACAGCCAAAAATAAATAAAAATAAAATAAATAAATTTATTAAAAAAAAGTTCCAAAGTGAGCTTCATCTTACTTTACTCTTTGGAAGAAAATCCCTTCATCAAGAAAGAAAAGACCAGATCTGTTCTTTTAAAATAACCCACAGTAGCATTAAAAGCACATATGCACAATGTAAGCTCTCTGTGAGAGCCACAGTAGCTGGTGAAGGAGTGGATGTGAGGAAAAGACCTGGTTTAGATACCAGAGAGGCCTGCAGGGCCACTTTCTTAAATTCTACCATTCAAATTGTCTCTTCATCAAGCAATTCTTTCATGAGTCCTCACGTGTTCATTATATTCTTGCGTTAGCTACATGGACATTTTACAAGACATGCAAAATACTGCAGGGTGAAACTCAATCCTGTTTCAAGTCTAAAGGGACCTCACTGCCACGATAAAAATCAGAGAATGAAATTGAACTCCTAATGGGACCAAACAATGGCTTAAAGAGATCAGAGAAAACCAGAAAATCATGAAGAAAATATTTCCTTTACTATACTAAAACAGTAAATGAATGTAACTGTAAATTTAATTGGCTGAAGGAAATAAGCATCCCGGAAATAGATCACATAAAGGACTCAAATAATTCAGGAATATAAAGGACCTGGGGTTGAGGGCAATGGAAGCCCAATGGATCAGCAATAACCGACAACAAACATCCTTGGGAGGGGAGATGGAGACTCAACCTTACTGAGTCTATCCCATCCGAGGTCATTCTTCTTAACTACCAGGTAATAGAATCATTATTCAAGTTAAATCATCCATGGATTTACAGAACTGCAGAAACTGAAGCGTCATTCGTTAAATGTAGAGGTGGCAAACAAAGAACTACTGGCAAAATTTTAAGTCAGAGTTGAGTCCTCACATCTTTGAAGATTGTTCTAAATTTTGGACCTGATACTAGACAGGGACTCAAGCTCTAGTGTTCTTGCTTTAATTCCCAATCTAAAGGCTCAAAAAGAATCCCATGGAGTCCGGGACCATGACAGATCCAAAAGCTCCTCCGGCAGATCAGACTTCCTCTTCCCTAGGAGCAATTGTTCACAGGCTAGTGTCTAGGATCTCCCTGGTCTGTGCAGAAGTTTGGCATGCAGCATTAGTCAGGGAGGCATTTCCCCTGGAACACTGGCCAGCATTCCTCCAGAAGCAGAGCTGAAAAATGAAGAACCTTTAGAAAGGACAGGAAACTGGAAGTAGGACAGCACTTGAGAGTACATTTGTCCCAGTGGCTTTTGGTGTGTTGTCAGATGTTATGGAAATTTCCAGTTTGAGAAGTTTTAGTGTTTTCTAGACTCTCTATTTGAAATATAGTTTCCTCCTTTTCTAAACATCAAAGGATGAGGTCACCAGCCTTCTAAGTCATTTAGGATCAAGGCAGAAAAGCAGGTTTTTGGTAATGTTTCACCCAGAGTTAGATAGAATTGGACAGCAGCAAATTATAGTTCTTCCTGAGAAATGTTTGCTTTTGGATTTTGCTTCCAAATTGCCATTAATTCTGATATATGCAAACATTGAGGCTGTTGAGGAGTCTTCCTGTTTCTAAGACAAACTTCTTCTCAGTTTAGTAATAAGCCAAATGCACAGACATCACTTCCTAAGCCTTTGAAATGATGGTATTTATAAATACCTCACGATTTATTTCAAATGCAACAAATTTAGTGGATGGGCAATTTAAATCTCCTCACCAGAAGACTCAAATGCAGAGGGATCAACTCGAATTTTAGTTTCACACTTGTGATAGAAACACACTCAGAAGAATATGTAAATAAAGGGGTATGAGTAATTCCATGTCATAAATATTTTATTTTCCAGTTTATATTTCTCTCTCCATCACATACACTTGTGATATATGGCTGAAATATGCATCTGTAACAAACCCTTCTAGCAGATACTTGATATGAGTAGTGAAAATAGCTTGGTGAGTTCGTTTAGTTTTTGTTATTATTTTTTTGTAAGGTATCAAGTACTTTGCTGAAAAATTGGTCCACTGCATTCTTAATATATTTAAGAATAAGAACGAGTTAGCTATTGCCTCCTGCTTGAAAATCAAAATTAGGATGTCTTTCCCCTAGTAATTTATATCATGCTATAAATAGTATTTGCTAATAATATTAACAAAGAACTGACCTACTTCCTCTTCTTAACCAAGAGATAAAAGGTAACTGACTTTCCAATTACTGAGTACTGGTCTTGCTATCTGCTTGTCTCATTTCATAAATATATTGAAAGAATTTAAATTCTAAACCTCGGGTAAAAAAGCCCAGTAGAATTAAAATTCCCTGGCTTTCTTATCAGGATGAGCAGGAAAGTATGACTAACACTATAACTGGCTCCTGGGCATCATAGTTCCAGAGGAAATATTTGGATGTTTCCAATTAAAACCCAACAAAAGATAAATTGCAGCGTGAATGACAGAGAAAATCAAATACCAATTTTATTAGAACGATCCCATTAGGGAGACCCATCAAAACTAGGAACTTGTGGCAACTTACGGTTCTAGGGAGACAGAAAGTGGGTCTATTGTCACTCAGAAAATATTTCACAGCTGTATAAAATTAGTTCAACAAGTAGAGATAATACAATTAGACATCTTAGTTCTTTGGATGGCCAGGGACAAGCTGTGCTGATCAGCTGTATCACACTGGGTTTGATACCTGGGCTCTGTGCACTGTGAGCTCCCCAAGGACAAGGGGTACATCTTTGAAGTTCCAGAGGAAAGAGATATATGCTTATTGTGAAAATTCAAGAACAGGACAGAAAGCCCAGAAATAAACTCACACACTTATGGTCAATTAATCTACAACAAAGGAGGCAAGAATATACAACGGAGAAAAGACAGTCTCTTCAATAAGTGGTGCTGGGAAAACTGGACAGCTACATGTAAAAGGAGAAATTAGAACACTCCCTAACACCATACACACAAATAAACTCAAAATGGATAAAGACCTAAGTGTAAGACTAGATACTATAAAACTCTTAGAGGAAAACATAGAACACTTTTGACATAAATCACAGCAATATCTTTTTGGATTCACCTCCTAGAGTAATGGAAATAAAAACAAAAATAAACAAATGGGACCTAATGAAACTTACAAGCTTTTGCATAGCAAAGGAAACCATAAACAAAACAAAAAGACAACTCACAGAATGGGAGAAAATATTTGCAAATGATGCAGCTGACAAGAGATTAATCTCCAAAATACATAAACAGCTCATGCAGCTCAATATCAAAAAAAAAAAAAGCCCAACCCAAAAAGTGAGCAGAAAATCTAAATAGGCATTTCTCCAAAGAAGACACACAGATGGCCAAAAAGAACATGAAAAGATACTCAACATCGCTAATTTTTAGAGAAATGCAAATCAAAACTACAATGAGGTATCACCTCACACCAGTCAGAATGACCATCATCAAAAATCTACAAACATAGATGCTAGAGAGGGTGTGGAGAAAAGGAAACCCTCCTACACTGTTGGTGGGAATGTAAATTGGTACAGCCATTATGGAGAACAGTATGGAGGTTCCTTAGAAAACTAAAAATAGAACTACCATATGACCCAGCAATCCCACTCCTGGGCATATATCTGGAGAAAACCATTATTCTAAAAGATACGTGCACCCCAATGTGCACTGCAGCACTATTTAAAATAGCCAAGACACTGAAGCAACCTAAATGTCCATTGACAGAGGAATGGATAAAGATGTGGTACATATATACAATCGAACATTACTCAGCCATAAAAAAAGAATGAAATAATGCCGTTTGCAGCAACATGGATGGACCTAGAAATTGTCATACTGAGTGAAGTCAGACAAAGACAAATATCATGTGATATCACTTATATGTGAATCTAAAAAAATGATACAAATGAACTTATTTACAAAACAGAAAGGCTGACAGACTTCAAAAACGAACTTATGTTTACCAAAGGGGGAAGGTTGCGGGGGGAGGGATAAATTAGGAGTTTGGGATTAACATACACACACTACTACATATAAAACAGATAATCAACAAGGACCTACTGCATAACATAGGGAACTCTACTCAGTACTCTGTAATAACCTATATGGGAAAAGAATCTGAAAAAATTAGATATATGTGTAACTGAATCACTCTGCTGTATACCTGACACAATACTGTAAATCAACTATACTCGAATATGAAAATTTAAAAAAAATTCAAAAGTCACTGAAGATATCTGATGCAGAAAATGAAAGTAATCCATGATCTACTCCCTTAGAGATAGTTTACTGTTGACAGTTCGGTAAATTGTCTCTTAGCCTTTTGAGGGGCTATACACATCTATCATTTATTTATCTATATTAGACAATAAGGTGAGAATATTTTTATCTTAACTGCTGCCCTGAAAATTTGTCATAGATTAAAGCTGGAAAAACACCTTAATAAATGATTGAGTTGAAAGGTAAACCCTTAAACGTATTGGCCAAGGTGCAGGTTGATACCCAAACTTCAGAGAATAGGGCAGAATTGCTCTTTGTGAGACAAGGAGAGGAGTTCTTCCTTGTTCATTTAAAAATGGGTAGAGGGCAGAGTTGAGAAGAAATAATCAGGGGGAAATAAATGAGGGGGAGGAGAAAGGAGGCTGTGAGACTGTACGGAGGAGTGAAGAGATTTCATGGTGCTGAGGTAACAAGAAGCACAGAGACCAGGGTCTCTCATGGGGTGTTTCATGCCATTTG
Organism: Balaenoptera musculus; assembly: GCF_009873245.2. Classification (NCBI taxonomy): domain Eukaryota; kingdom Metazoa; phylum Chordata; class Mammalia; order Artiodactyla; family Balaenopteridae; genus Balaenoptera; species Balaenoptera musculus. The sequence goes on from NC_045791.1 coordinate 59,970,814, forward strand.
TGTGCAGTGGTGGTGCCACCTCTTCCATGGCCCCCAGGAGTTTAGTAAAGATTGTTATATCCACAGAATGCTTGCTATGAGTGAGCTTTCCTTGTGAAAACAGGTCCTGGGGCTGAGTGTCAAAACCATATTGAAGCTGTATGAAGGGAGTCCACACCAGAGGGGCCGTGAGACGTTAAGTCCCTTGCTTCTTCGCTGCCTGATCCCCTTGAATTCACAGAACACTCGGGGAAGTTTTACAATCTATAGGACTTGAAATTGGAGACGGTGTTGAACCACTTTATCTTTAAAGGTCAGAAAGATCCCAGATAACATCTGGATTATAATTATTCTAATCCAAACCATGATGGTGAGGCCTCTCCCCAGTCTTCTTTATTGATTAAGATGGAATCCCCTACAAAGATTGACCCTCAGATATTTCTAACAGTTTTTTGGTACCTAACATCTGCTAAGGAACATGTCCCTGGAGTTCTTCCCTTCTGGTCCTCTCTTCCTGTCAAAGCACCCCTCCTTGCTCTGGGGATGAAACTCACCATCTTCATTTCACAGGACATAGGAGCCCTCTGGCAGTGACAACTGGCGACTAGCATGGACATACGCTCTCCAGTAATTTCTCCTCGATCTTCTGACCTTACAGAAGGACAGGGACTAATGGAAGGGAAGTCCAATATGAAAAATAAATTGCTGCTGCAGCTCGTGTCCAGCCTGCTTTGGGTCCCCTGTGGGCTGAGCCAATTTCCTGACTTATCAGCTTGTCTCCATGTGATAGGGCACAGGTCAGGGCTCCTGGCCTCTCATAATCTCCCATTCTCAAACCCAGAGAAAAGAGGAAAATTTTCTCCTTATCTCAGTCTAATTCTTGCTCACTAAGTCCCCATTTTCCGTCTCAGGATGAATCTCTTCCTAGTATGGAGAACATCCATTGCTTGCAGGGAAACCCAACTCCTATAATACAAGAATGAGATCTAACTCTGCATCACCAAGAAGACAATCACAAAGACGATGCTTTTTCCATCATATGGGTTAGATAGACTTACCCTTGGTTAACTTGATGTAATATTATTTTTATAAAAGAAATATATAAAATAACTATAATACAATTTTCCACTTCCATTTCCTCATTTCATTAGACAATGTATTTTGTACATCATTCCAAATAAGTACATGTTCACATCATTCTTTTCAATAGCTGCATGCTATTCCATTAAATGGTTACACTACAGTTTTTTGATGAACATTTTGGTAATTTTTTTGATATTGCAACAAGTATTTATTTAAAAAATACCTTAATAGATAATGTAAATTTAATATGTACGCCACCATATACCATCCAATACTTTTTTCATTGTGGTTAAACATACATAACATAAAATTTACCATTTTAACCATTTTTTAAGTATATAGTTCTGTGGCATTTAGTACATTCACAGTGTCATACAACCATCACCTCCACACATCTTCAGAACTTTTCATCTTCCCCAAATGAAACTCTAAGTCCTTTAAACATTAACTCCATTCTCTCTTCCCTCCAGATCCTGGCAACCACTAATCTACTTTCTGCCTCTATGAATTTGACTATTCCAGGCACCTAATATAAGTGGAATCATACCATACTTGTCCTTTTGTGACTGGCTTATTTCTTAGTATAATGTTTTCAGGGTTCACCCATGTTGTAGCATGTGTTAAATTTTTCTTCCTTTTTAAGGTTGAATAAAATTTCATTGTATGTATGTACAGTTGGCCCTGGAACAACTCAGCGGTTAGGGACACCAACCCTCTGTGCAGTCAAAAATCTGCATATAACTTATAGTTGGCACTCCGTGTCCAAGGTTCCTCCATATCTGCCATTTCACGTCCACAGATTTAACCAACTACGGATCATGCAGTACTACAATATTTACTACTGAAAAAAATCCATGTATAAATGGACCCAGGCAGTTCAAACCTATGTTGTTCAAGTGTCAAACTGTAAAATATTTTGTTTATCCATTCACAGATGGACACTTGGGTTGCTTTTACCTTTGGCTATTATGAATAATGCTGATATGAACATAGGTGTACAGATATCTGTGAGAGTCCCTGCTTTCGTATCTTTTGGGTATATATCCAGAAGTGGAATTGCTGGATCATGTGAAATTACCATGTTCTATTAAGTTACTATGTTTAATTTTTTTTTTTTTTTTTTTGAGGAGCTACCATACTTTTTTCCACAGTGCATTTGGGTCATTTTTAATAATATAAAAACAGCTTTAAGGGACTTCCCTGGCAGTCCAGTGGTTAAGAATCCATGCTTCCACTGCGGGGGGCATGGGTTCAATCCCTGGTCACGGAACTAAGATCCTGCATGCCACACGGTGCAGTAAAAACAAAACAAAACAAAACAAAACCAGCTTCATACATATATCTCTGAAAATTCATGCAAAGTATTTCTGTAGAATAAAGTCCTAAAAGTGTAGAAGTGAAATTACTGAGTCAGAAATATTTTAATAAATATTGCCAAATTTACCTCCCAAAAGATATTAATTTACGTTCCTATCTACAGTGCCGAAATTTCTACTTTACAAATTTTTCATTATCAACTCTTTTCATCTTTGCCAAGATGATCAGATGAAATTTTTAAGCCTGTTTAGAGTTATGTTTCTGTATTTATTAATGAGATTGAACAAGATTTTTCATTGTTTTCTGTCCATTTGTATTTGTTCATCTGTGGTTTCCCTATTTACATCCTTTGCCAAATTTTCTATTGGGTGGTCTTTCTCTTAGTGACTAAAGAGAGCTCTTTGTAAATTAGAAAATTAGCACTTTGTCTTCACAAATACTATGAATATTTCTCCAGTTTGGGCCTTCTGACCATAATTATGGAAGACTTTTAGGAATAATTCCAAAGTTTAAATATATGCAGTGGTATATTTATAGATATTTTTCTTTATGGTCTCTGGGTTTCATTTTATGCTCATAAATGCTTTCCTAACTCCAAGATTTACTAAGATACTAATTCTTATTTATTTCTAGTATTTTACTGTCTTTCAAAATTTAACTCATGGATCTAACTGGAATATATTTCGGTGTGAAGAGAGAAGGAGGAAGACTTCGTATTTTTTCTCCAAAGAGTTAGTTGTTCTAATCCCTTTTTGCTCACTAATGCAAAATGTCAATATTAGCATTTACTAAAATACCACATATTACTGTTTGTTTTCCTATTCCACTGATATACCTCTCTTTTACTAGGCTGTTAACATACTGTTTTATTATGGCTTCATTTCACTTTTAAACACATGTTAAATCTAGTCCTTCCCTCTAGTACGCTTATTTTAATTTTGTTGTTGTTGTTGGCTATTTTCACTTTCACATTCTTTCAGATAAACTTTAGAAACATTTGGTCAAGTATATTAAAATTCTACTGGGAATTATATTCCAATAAAGATGTTAAAAAAAAAATTCTACTGGGTTGTCATTGAGTTTACGGATTGATTAATCTAGGGAAATTGACATCTCAAAATACTGAGTCTTTTTATGCAGAAACAAGACATTTTTATCTATTTATTAGTCATTTTAATTTATGGTTATCTCTTGATTACTCTCAGCTGCAGACAACCCTTAATTTCAAGTTTTTGTTGAGAATCACCTGTTCTGCTTGATTAGCTCCTTTGTTTTCCTTAACTGCCTTTATTGTCATCATCTATATACAAACTGTAACTGATTAGGAATTTGGAAGCAGTGGCTGACAATCCGCCTGCCAATGCGGGGGACACGGGTTCAAGCCCTGGCCCCAGAAGATCCCATATGCCATGGAACAACTAAGCCCGTGCGCCACAACTACTGAGCCCGTGCGCCACAACTACTGAAGCCCATGCGCCTAGAGCCCGTGCTCCGCAACAAGAGAAGCCACGGCAATGAGAAGCCCGTGCACCGCAAGGAAGAGTAGTCCCCACTCGGCGCAACTAGAGAAAGCCGGCGCGCAGCATCAAAGACCCAACGCAGCCAAAAATAAAATAATAAAATAAATAAAATAAATTAATTAATTAATTTATTAAAAATTTCTACCTGAGAAGAATGTAGATAGAGACATAGCAACAATCTTGGCAGATGTTCTTTCAAAATGTGTTTCTCCTCAATTTAAAAATGTTCCCTGGTCCTTCTTGAGGTAGAGAAAGCAGAATGAAAAGGAAGGAATAGTGGACAAATTCCTAGCTCGTATAGAATCAGAAGTTCCATGGGTGGCTTCTTTATTTTATTTCAAATGTTGTGAATTCTTAGAAAATGAGAGGTACTCATGACTAAGCATGAGTAAAAAGGAACTGTAAACCAAAATATAATGACATTTTGGGACATGTAGAATTCTATATATACTTCCTCCAGTGGTGTGAATAACTGCCTACTGACAATATTCCAAATGGAAGACAGGAAATTAGAACATTTTTTAAAAGTGGAATAAAATTTGGGTAAATGAAATGTGAGGAAAATGAGTCAATCTCCTATGAACCTATTTTTGATGCATTCATAATCACCAAGACAGTGTAATGCAAATGATTTACATTATTTGTATCTCCTTAAAGATTGATAAATTTCTTTTATACTGTACAATTTACAGTATAAATCCAAAGAATTAAATACATATATTTTAAAGTAAATATATAGTAAATTTACAGGAAAAGGCCAAAGAATGAAATAAAAATATTTTTAAGAATGTCACAATCACCACTAGAGGGTACAATAAGCAACCTTTCTTCCACATAGTGGAGCAGAAGAATATTACCGAGAAATAAAAGGCAATTTAGAATCACAGTACTTAAAGCAACCTCCATAGGTCATCTGGAAGAGAAAGGGCTTTTAGAAATGTTCATCAGATTTGACATCTAACCAAGGGCAGAAGGTACCAAGTGATTTTCAAGGGCAGTGTTTATCTTAGGTAAAAGTAAAGTCAGTTTATCAAGGCATACAGAACTGTTTCTAAAGTAATTAAACAGGAAAAAAAAAGCCTTTTATACTTACATGTAACTGTGCATCCATCTCACTCGGCAAGGCTGTTGATTAAAGCTTCTCCTAGAGTGATTTTACTCTGGAAAGATAAACTCCATGAGGACTTAGAAAACAAAATGATTACACAGACTTTCAGAACTTCAGCAAGATCCACGTTGGCAATAAAAGAAAGAAGAGAGAACATTTTCAAACCAGCTAGAGATGATTGGCATGACCAGATGCAGGGAACATGAATTCCTCACTTCAAATATTTCACCAGGCTAGTGGAGCCCATGTTGTGAAAAATAAATGCATTCCTCATTAGAATTCCAAGAAGAGCAGTTTTTTGTTTGTTTAAGTTGAACCATCTCATCCAATAAACCACCTAATCTGCTGTAATGGTTCTTGGAAAAAAAAATCCTTTCTTTAATACAGGATTTCCCCTATCTCCCATTATAAACATGCTTCCAACCTTCAAATTGTGAATGCTATTCTGTGTTCCAGAATAATTGTGCTTATTAAGAGAAACACACCAATCTTTGCAAAATAGGAGAAAATAAGACAAGCAAAGCTCATTATAAGGAGGAAAATTTGAACATCTTTTTCAACTATTTTTTCTAAGCATAACATTGCTTAACAGGTATATAGCACTTTATAATGTATAATGTACATTTACAATAATCTTTTGATCTAGGCAGGTAGGTATTTTTATTCACAGCTTCTGAGTGATGAAATGGAGACTTGGGGTGGTGAAAGCCTTACCCAAAGCCTCTCAGTAGAGGATGGAGCTGGGAGAAGAGAATCTGGACTCCTTCTTAATCCAGTCCTACTGCCGCTATACTCTGGCCCCCAGGCACCTGTAAGGATTCAGTGTCAGAAATCCCTTTAATGGCACATTTACATTTCTCTGAAGGAAATTCAGACTTAATATGAGAAGGATATTCTACTTGGCTGAGAATGTTCCTGTGTTTGTGCTCAGAGTGTCCAGTAACTAACCGTTTTGATTTCTTGGTCATATTAGTTTCCCAGATCCATTTCATCATTTGGGTATGACACCCCAGACAGTATATCACTGAAGGATTATTATATTTCTTCAGAGGTTGAAGCCCCTTGGCCTTCATTATTACCCTTCGTTAACCTGTCTTGTTTTATTGATTACCTGGAAACCATTCTCAAAATGTACAAAGTTGTTGAGTGTATGCTTAAGTCTTTTTAGCATTTGTTAAAACATTAGAATAGTTTACAGTGTTTGCTTATAATATTACACAAAAATTTTAATGCACATGTATTAGAGGTAGAAAAATATCATATTTTTATATTTTAATATCTTGAACAGCAATGACACTACTGAGATCTAGGAAAAAATGCAACAATGTCTTCTACACATGAATCATAATACGTAGATAGACTGCTATAGACCTACTCTTTCTTAAAATATTTGGTTTACATCCAAATCTTGAACTTAACATGGCCACTGGATCACTTTTAAGAGATTTTCAAGATGTTGTTTGTAATTTCACATGAACTTGATATGATGAGGGTTTAAAACTTTGATCTCTAAGATTTTTGCCATATCTATATGCCATCTGTACTATTATTTACTGCATACATGTATATACATATGTTCATAAAATTTGATTCTCATTTTTCTGATGTATACTAAAATAAATGTGTAATTTTAAACTTTAAAAATGTTTTTTCATAATGTATTTAAAATAATCTTGGATGGCATATTTGATCAGTGTACCGCATTTTGTGAGTCACTGGTCTAGTTGAAAGAGTTTTGAACTAAGAAATAGAGGTCTGGATTGTGTATAAACATTACCATTTTCTAACTTTGATCACTCAGCAAGTCAATGGACCTCCCTGAGTCTGAACCTTATAAAGCTGTGAGGATTAAAAACTAATGACACAGAGATCTTTGCACATGCAATGTACTTAAATGTTAAGTTTCCATCCCTTAAAGGGAATTCAACTGATTAAAGACAATGTTTACCCAAGTTAAGACAGTGTGATATGAGTCCAAATACCTTCTTCTCTGTGTAATTCTTATCCACAAGATAAGCAACAAAATACTGATAAAAGACCCAGGAGCTACTTCAGAGAGGCCAGGCTATTAATAAAACCAGGTGAGGAGGCAGATCCCCATTGTAAATGCTTTGTAACACAATTATTCATCACATTCTGTGAGTAACCCTACTTCTCTTTTCAAGGTTGCAAGAACAGAGGCCCACTAAAAAGCTCACATCAATGGGGAATGGGGCTATTCTAGGTATTCAGAGGTCTCCTGGAATACAAGGACACCTAAAGGCATTCAGCTAGGTCTCGTGTCACCTAGAACTGGAAAACCAACTTCAGTCTTTCAGAGGCTTTGTGGTTCTTCTCTGTCTCATGTCTGCTCCTTTGGGTTTTTTTTCTCATTGCCGTTTCCTCTGCTCACTCATCTTTCTCATGACTCCAAATTGGCAGTAAGAGGAATCTGGTCAAGCTTATATATTTCCATGAAGCCAGAGGTCTTTGGCTAACCAATGGATCAGCTCTTCTGAAAATCCACTTCAGGAACAATGAGCTGTGAGGGGAGGAGAAATGTACTTCATTTATTCAGTCAGGAATATATAAATTCCTTCCACTACCCAACCCTCCCACCCAAGGTATTAATAACATTTTGCTAGGGGTCGGTCATTGGGCATACTGAAAAGACCTATACGGGAGCATGATTTTAAGATTGGTGTTTTTATATGATACATCACATGTCTGAAAAATATCCTGTCAGAACATCATACTTTACTCTTTTTAAGGATGTTACCCCAGATTGTTTTGGCTCTCAAGTTAAATCAATAATCCTTTCCTGGGCCAGGTCACATTCATACCTTAAAATTTAAAAGAAAAACATCTTTTTTCAGATTAATCGTATTTGTGAATCAGACTCCTCTATCTGGAGAAACACACCCCCACAAGACTTCTAAAGTGGGAACTAAGTAAATAGTATTAATACCTACTATGATGGCTCCCTGGCTTTGACAAATGTTATAATGAAATATTTTATTTCTTAAGCAATGAATCAGTAGTTGTTCTTCTCTCCCCACCCCCCCACGAAATGTTGATATCCCATCATGTGGATAAAGGCTAATAATACTCAATACTGTTACTGAACTCAGGTCCGGATGCTCACTGCTCGAAAATCAATGCCCAAGAGGCAAGTGTTGGTAGAAATGGAAAACATTGCTTTTAATCAGAAAGCCAGCAATCTGGGGAGAAGGTGGACTCAGTGTCCCCAAAAACTAACTCCAGAGATTCTGCTCAGCCATGAAGGTTTTTTTTTTTTTTTTTTTTTTTTTTCAAGATTTTCATAATATCTACATTTTATATTGCTCATTTATCGTGTGACAAGTAAAGTGTTGCCATCTCAACATTTACACAAATCCTTTCAGATTTTATTCCATTATCTTTTCTCTCAATTTTTGTTTGCAGTAGTATTTTTCACTCCTTTCCTTTTGATATGGAATTTTCCCAGATAATCCTCTTGAGAAGCAAAGCTTGATAGATGTAAATGTAAAAGGCAGTTATGTAGAGTAGAGACAAGTGGGCAAAGAGGTAACACACAATAATCCAGGTACCATGATTCCTTATTGACAACTTGGATCCTTTCTGACAATGATGACATATGTGACTTAATCCACTTTCAGTGACCAGCAAAGCAGGATGAATAATAATCAAACTCTGGACCAAGATTTCATGAAATAATAGACCAGAGAAAAGCACAGGTTAACTTAGAGGTATTTTTTCCATTACTAATGGAAAGCCATGAAGGTTTTTAAAGGGAAAAGGGCAGTAATCTCAATCATTGAGATAAGGGGTCAGAGTTGTCACCATCCCCTACTGCATACAGGCTTGTCAACCTTTTGTGATCTTTCTTTAGTTGCTATCTTGTTCAGTTTGTTTGGAGACTGCTGAAGCGGAAGCTAGGGAAGAGATATGGTCATCTGTTAATTACTTATTCTTCACTGCTACTTCTTTGATCTATGGAAAGAACCAACAGGTTAGGCAAGGTATTGTGTGATCAAAAGATTTGAAAGGTGAGCTTGGGCGGGAGATGAGTAGAGCATGGGGGTGCTGGTTTAAGGTTAGTTACAATACAGATTTGCTAAAGTGACAAGACAAAGGGGCCTCCTGCAGAGAGCTCTTTCCCACAAAGAGCTCTTTCCTACCAAAAGGTGCTTACAAATCCCCACTTGTCAGAATACCATTCCATTTCTATGGGATTATGGGTGAAGGTCCATCTTCTGTAATTTCTTCATGCCGACACAGGGCACCGTATACTTTTTTTTTTTTTTTTTTTAAAGAAATTCACGTTCTTTTATTTATTTATTTATGACTGTGTTGAGTCTTCGTTTCTGTGTGAGGGCTTTCTCTAGTTGCGGCAAGTGGGGACCACTCTTCATCGCGGTGCGCGGGCCTCTCACCATCGCGGCCTCTCTTGTTGCGGAGCACAGGCTCCAGACGCGCAGGCTCAGTAATTGTGGCTCACGGGCCCAGTTGCTCCGTGGCATGTGGGATCTTCCCAGACCAGGGCTCGAACCCGTGTCCCCTGCATTGGCAGGCAGATTCTCAACCACTGCGCCACAAGGGAAGCCCACACCGTATTCTTAAGAGTCGGAAGATATCGACATGGGTCTGTAGCATCTCTTTGCTGACAGTTTTAGTTGCCCATTTACATATATGGGCAGAACAAGTTAGAATTATTTTGATGCCCACAAAGATAGATTATTATGAGCAATAAATAGTATTAATCCCATTCTCTTAAGGCCAGTTCTTGGAATTGTGCTAGCCGTAGATTCAGTACTGCTTAAGACGGAGGAGATTATGTCATGGATGCAGTCTGGTCATCATGCAGCTATCTTTTTCTCTTTGGTGGCAGTTATAGTATCTGTAAAACAACTCAGGAATGTGCATCAGACACTGAGTCTGCGACTCTACTGTCCTAATTATTAACTGCTTGAGTCTTCCTTTTGTGACTCAGGGAGGCCTGGGAGACTGTGGCTTTCCTACAAACAAGAGGCAGGGCACATGCAGGGTTCTGCTCAGTTCTAATACCATCAGTTAAAGAAGTGAATATTCATATTTTCAGTATTATTTTATATATACTGAGTGAATTCAATGCAAAATAAGTAACTTCCTCATGCAAAATTTTGCTAGACTCTTGACATGAAGGTATGGGTCTCAAATTCTAGCATGCCTAAGAATCAACTTAAAGATTCCTATCCACTAGGTCTGAGAGAGCACCAAGGAAACTTTTAATAAAGTTTTGCACCCAGATTATATGGGTGCAAGTGGTCTGAGAACCACACTTTGAGAAACATTTTCGAGGAAACATGCATGAATGAGAACAATCTAAACGAGTTCCTTTGGGGATGATCTGCTTTCTGCAAAGAGATCATCACCATGTACTTTGTATTTGGGACACTCATGCACTAGCTGTACTTGCATAAGTCCCACTTACCTACTTTGAAATTATTATATAACAACTGATTTTTCAAAAACAGGTTTTCTTAGTGCCTAGGGAGAGAGCCTGGATCCTATCTAGTTAAGCGTAACCAGGCCAAACTGGTGCAGTGGGATTCTGGTGTTGGTTTTGTGTTAGTCCACAACCCTTTAACATATATCACTTCAGTGATGTGCCATGCTTTCAGAGTATGCTGTGAAGAAAGAAGCTTTGTTCCACTTTGAAACAGGTGTTCTGCCAAGGGAAATATGTCTTTTGAAATCAGGTACATTTTCTTGGGTGTTAGAATACATCATTGTAGCAAATGATTATAAAAATGCTATGATAGTCTTTGGGGCTATTTAAAAATGTCATACCATATGATTTTTGAATCATAAAAACTTCCTAGTGATACCATAATATTGTGTGACTAAAGTCCTTAAGATATTCTGAAGTCCACAGGGGTTTTTCGCGTCTCTAAAGGGAAAATTGAAGGTATGTGATAGCATAAGAGACTTTGGGTTGTTTATCATAAAGATCTCCTGAGTTTTAAATGGAATGTTTTAAATGATTGTTCCAACCTGAAAAAGAATTTAGACAACAAAGGCAAACTTATTTTCCAAAGTTAAACCTGTGCTTTTACATCTAATGCTTCCTGCATGCTGGTTATAATGCTCCTTTATTCTTTACCTTTACATTTAATGCTCATTTTGGGTCCTTAAAAAGCTTTTTTCTGCTTTAAATCTTCTCTTCTTAGCCATGGCCAAACTTGTCTTTGTGCTTTTTATTTCTCTAGACCATGAAGAAAGTTAGATTCTGAACTTCTTTATTTTTCTTGATTTTCTCCTTGGAGATTTATGTTATCAGGCATACATTTTCGAATCAAAATTTCAGAAGCCTGTAATGATTTTAGATTTGATTTAACTCCTAATTGTTCCATATACTATTAAAGGAAATCACAATTTATTTTCTAAAACTAATTAGGTTTGTACACCAAGTATGCTTTTTCATAGTGTCCCGGCTATGAAGTCTGTTCTTCTCCAGCCTCCAGTCTGAAATATTTCTACTTAGCCACACAGTTTCAGCCCAGAGCTCTTTCCTCTTGAAGTCTTTCCTGTGAATCGTTTGCCAACTTTGGTGTTCTGTGTCCTATTTTCCAATCTCTAGTCCTACAATTATCCTATGGTAATGTGATTGTTGACCTATCTCTACATTAGACAGTAGCTCAAAGAAGGCAGGGAACTTACTTTGAAATCCACAGTGCCTACCTAGTGCATTGCCTACTGCAGATAAAATGCCAAATAAATATATGAAAAAATGTATCTTTATGAATTAGACTCAAACCCATATGTTCTGATCCACATAAACATTTAAACTTTTATTTTGGACAAGAAACACCTCTCTTCAAATGTAAGAAGTCATAAATTTGCCTGAGAAATGTGTTGCCAAACCACTTATTCAAATACAATTGCCTGTGGTATCTTAGAACACAGTTCCTCACCTACGGCACTACTGACAACTTGGGCTGGATAATTCTGTGTGATGGGCGACTGTCCTGTGCATCATGTTTAGTAGCATCTCTGGCCTCTACCCGCTAGAAGCCAGTAGCACCCCTAACCCCAGATGTGACAACTAAACATGTCTCTAGACATGGCCAAATGTCCTCTGGAGGGCAAAATAACCCTTGGTGAGATATACCACCCTAGAATGGTAAGTTTACCAACTTCATAGATTTCAAATATTATTAGAAATATAATCCTATTAACTCTGCAAAATATTCATTTTTAAGTTGTAATTGCCCTTTTAAACTTCCAATTAGCTCACAATGTAAACAATGACTCCTTAGCTTACATGACTGGAGTATGGGCTGCTATGGCTGGAAGCGTGGGGCTGGCTGGACATCTCTCACTCTCCAGCAGGCCAGCTTGTACTTCCTTACAGCATGAGAGTCTCAGGGTAGCCAGACTTTTTACAATCTCCCAAGAGCAGGTGTTTCAAGAGACCTGGACAGAAGCTGCAAGACTTCTTAGGACCTAGCCTTAGAAGTAGTGGAATGCCACTTTTGTTGCATTTTCTATAAAAGAATTCACTAAGTCCAGCCAGTTCAAGGGGGCAGGGAGAGAAAGAGAGGAATAGACACTACTTCTCTTGAGGAGAATGAAATATATTTACAGGGAGGGGAAGAAATTGATGGGGGCCATCTTGGAAACAAGCTACCAAATCCACCCAGGTTTTGGCAAAATGCTCTCTCTTCTTTTCCATCCTCCCAGGATAGGTATTTCCACTACTCACAGGTTTGTGGCAGCTCGATTTCTGGAAATGGACAACAGAAGACAAATGCTCCATTCAGATTCCTAGGATAGTCCTTCACTTTGGACAACAGCTCTTCCTTTTCCCTCTGCCTTTTTTTGACAATTAAAATTTGGGGTTCTACTATAAAGACATCCCACTTTGGGGGAGGCATGCTAAACTCATTTATACAGTTTTGTTCTAATTCTTCTGAGATATCTTTCCGGAAATAACATTTGTCATCCTGGGGTAGGGGGAGGCACATAGTAAGCTGATAGAAATTTTCCTCCTAGAAGAATTCAGTCATGAGTTTTGCCTTGTCATAAACACAGACCATAAACAGGCATGGGTTTTGAGAGTGGTTTGGTGGGGAGAAGGTATGGAAGGAGAGAGGTCTAGGTATAAATTCCAGCTGCACCACTGAGGGGCCGAGGGTGAGTTCCTTAACTTCTCCGACCCTCATCCTTTTCCTTCTCTGGAAAGTGAGTGAAATATGCCTATCTGGAAGGTTGTTATCAAGTATTGATTACTGGCTCACAGTCCTCTATGGGTTCCATGTTTTTGTACATCTTAGAGGCACTTACTGCCTTTGCTCCAGACTATCTTTTCAATAGCGAACAGATTTGGGGGATAGTGGTTCCCTCTGGGACAGAAGGCAGATTTCTTTCTTGACTGGGATAATAGACAATGTTTATTTCCTGTGCAAAGGTCAGACAGGCTCACTGTCCATTATAAAGGATTCAGGTTTCCTAAGCTTGGAAGTGCAGTCAACTGCATTGCAGGAGTGACGTGGCCGTTTCCTGTCACACTGTGGGCATTCAGGCTTGAGGAGCTGATGCAAATGCTGACACTCTGGCTAATGCTATTGCTATGATTAATAACGTCCTTTGTTTCTGACCCAGGAGTCCATGCTCTGAGGTTGGGTAGAGGCCGTGAGAGCAGCGGGCTTGATGCTTCTGCTCACTCTGCTTCCTTCTACTGTCTATAGCACTTCCTAATCAGCCAGGCCTAGAATGGGTGTTTTTTTCTCGGTCTTCCTCTCCTTGTGTTGATGGCATCTTCCTTATGCAAAACACCATGACTAGGATTACCAGTCTCAGCTTTCAAAAGGAGTAGATAAAGCAGCTTAGAGACTGTGTGCTCTATTTTTCTCCAAAAAAACTTGCTGAATTTTGGTGTCAAAAGCTGAATAGTAACACTATTTTTCCCTCTTTCCATTCCTATTTTATCAATTCTAAATCTCCCCTAGGCAAATTTTTGGCAGAGAAGCAAGTCTAGGATAAGAAAATGCATAACAGAAAAGCTCATGAATATTTTTTAAAAGTCCCCGTTATTACTAGCTCTCAAGAATTACAATGGAGGGAGTCCCATCTCCCAGTAACAGAATCACTCAGTGTATCGTGGTTAAGGTTGGTAGCACTCCCTTTGCTCAGCACTTTTTTTTTTTGGCAGTTGGTTATTTCAAATCCCACATTTCTACCCTTTTAAAAATCTCAGTGTCTTCCATGCCAGATAAAGGAACTGAACTTATAGAAACTTATTGAGCATTACAAAGGCATTCCTGCATATATTTCTACATACATGCTCTCTACAGCCATATCTGAGAGCTGGAAGATAAATCTTACCTAAATTCTCAATGGCATGGTCAGTTTCCTTAAGCACAGCTTAGATTGGTTGAAAAGCAGCTGAAAGAGAAAGGACACTCTCTAGAAATGTGATAAAGTACATTTTATTTCTATTTTGCGTAAGGTGTCACTTCAGATTTTCACCAGGATGAAGTTGGATTAATTCTCCCCATTTATGTGTAGTATTCAAACTAGAACTCGTATCACCTGAGACTGAAAATTTCTTTATGGACTCCACACTGCATCCTTTTCCTGGATCTAAAGCAAATCAATTCATTTTTCAAAAGGTGGAAATAAGGGAGGTCAGTCAGTATGTCCATCAACAACATTGAATCACCTTCTCCCTTCCCTTCTCAGGTGCTTACTGAAAGTCATTTGAGTAGTTATTATTGTTCTCAATTTATCTCAGTTCAAAATACTGATCATTTACTAGGCAATTAGCATGGGCTGAGCATTGTGTGGAATATTAAATAAATACCTGGAGTTTATAACCTTGTTGTGTCAACTTGACACTTGAATGGAAAACAATATAATAAGGCAAAATAAAAACTGTGCCAAAATATATAGTAAACCAAAAGAAATGAAAACATATATATATATATACATATATATATATATACACACACACACACAAATACTCCTATACAAATGTTCATTAAGCAGCTTTACTTGCATAGCCCCAAGCCTGAGACAACCTATATTAGTTTCCTATTGCTGTGTAACACAGTACCCTAAAATTTAGTGACTTCAAACAACAAACATTTATTGTCTCACAGTTTCTGTGGATCAGGAATTTGGGAGCAGCTTAACTGGGTGGTTCTGGTTCTGGGTCACCCATGAGGCTGCAGTCAAGCTGTCAAGGGGTTACAGTCATCTGAAGTCTGGACTGAAATTCGATTTGCTTCCAACATGGCTCACTTATTGCTGTTGACAGGAGACTGCAGTTTCTCATTACATGGGTCCATAGGGCTGCTTGAGTTTCCTCACAGCATGGCAGCTGGCTTCCCCTAGAGTAGGCGATCCAAGACAGAGTAAGGAGAAAGTCCAAAATCCTTATATAACCTAGTTTCGAAAGTTGCAGGCCTTCACTTCTGCTTTATTCTATTCATTAGAAATGAGTCACTAAGTCCAGTCCACATGGGAAAGAAGAGTGAAATTAGGCTCCACCTCTTGAAGGGAGCAGTATCAAAGAATTTGTGGACATATTTTAAACCATCACACAACCTAAGTGTCCATCAACAGGAGAATCCATAAAGAACTTGTATGTATATCATACAATGAAACACTGCTCAGCAATAAAAATAAATGAACTTTTGATACATGCAACAACATGGGTGAATGTCAAAATAATTATGCTAAGTGAAAGAAGTCAGACACAAAAGATGACATACCGTAGGATTTACATAAAATTCTAAAAACTGCATACTAAGCTATATATAGAGAAAGTAGATCAGCGGTTGCCTGGGGGCTGGGTCTGGGGAGAGGGAGTGGTGAAAGGAGTGAGGGAGGCATTTCAAAGGAGTGCAAAGAAACTTTATGAGATGATGGATATACTCATCTTGTTTATGGTAACAATTTTAGAGATGTGTAAATATGTCAAAACACATTAAATTGTAGGTTTTAACTGCGTGCAATTTATGGTATGTCAATTATACCTTAATAAAGCTGAAAAAAAAGTAAAGAAAAATTTTCATTCATATGCCAATTATATTTTCCATAACTTTACTTTTTAGCTCGGTTTCTTTAGTGACCAATATAATAAATAAGTCTGGGTCTTTTATCCATTGCAAGATAGCTTTCAGCATGGAAGGAACTTATTAACCTCTTTTAACATAAGGTAACACTTTTGGGATTCTGTGTTCTTATTTGGTAAATCAACACACTTCAAGTTATTTTCATTTCAGAAATACTCCTTGAAGAATTTTTATAAAGCCAACAGTATATATTTTGCTTTGTGTGTTTGTCCAAAATCAAACTAATTTCTTCCTCCACAAATATGCTTCTTTAGCTCAGTTTATTAAATCACCATTTACCCAGCACCATGACCTAGAAATATCTACTGCTTCTCCTTCATTGAAATCTTCTTCCCCAACCCATTTCTCACAATTTGTTTATTAATTCAACAAACATTCATTGAGCAACTACCACATGCCAGACTTTGTACTACTGTTAGGCATACAGCGGTGGGCAATTGTACCTGATTCCTCCCCTTGTGCATCTTCCATATTTTAGTGGAGGATACAGTCTCTGAGTCTGGTCAATTCTATACTGGAAATGCCTCTTGTGTCCTTTATGTCCTGTATTCCCACTGCTACTGATTCAGTTTACATACTCATCATCTCTTGCCTAAACTGATTTTCTAATTGGTCTCTGTCATTTTTCTCTCCTCAGACTAGTTTGTCCTCCATATGGCTGCCAAAATCTCCCTTCTGAAACTCAGTTCTGATTATGTTATTCTCTGATTCAAATAATTTTTGATGGATGCTTAGTACCAGCTGCATGAAATCTAAGTTCCTTCATGACTTGACTGCTACCAACTTACAGCCTCAATTTCACCAACTCAGTTCTTGAATTCATTCTAGCATACTGTACTACTCAAAGCTCCCCATCATGCTGTGTGTGCCCACATCTGCTTGCACACTTTGCTTCTGCTCAGAAATGACTTTTGACCTCTCCTTCACCCAGTAAATTCCAGTGCATCCTTCAAGACACTGTTCACACGAAACTCCTTTCTCAAGAACATCTATTTGTAAGCAGAAATTTACAGTTTCTCAAACTCCCACAACATCTGTATCTTCTTATAATTTAGCACTTATCAAGGCATAGTGTAACTCAGTAATGAGAAAGAAAAAAGCAGTGCTATCTCCCAGCTAGGCCATGGTGTTTTCCTGCTGCTGAACATAACCTTTTCAGAGAATACCAAAATCATTTGAGGTTATTTTGTGGCTAATCCACTTAATGGGTTGAAACAAAAACAAGAACCTTCCATGAACACATCTGAGCACAGACAAAAACAACACTGTGCTAACCACAAAAATGGCCACATCTCCCTCTTTCCCAGCTAATGTGAGTTGCTGCTGCTTCTTAACCAATTATACGTTTAACTGCATTCCATTACTCTCTCCTCCTAAAGAGCATTAAGATATCCACCCATAGAATTGCTTCCACTTTCTGGTGGCACCTAATCCAGAGCAAACCTCTGCTTCCTTGAACTTCCCCCAAATTATTAACATGGCTAACATCCTCTAACAAGTCTCCCCAACACCCTCTGAGACTCCCCTTTGCTACATATGATGTGAGATTGAGGTGTCCCTTGCTGCCGTAAATAATACACCCAATTTTGTTTAAATGCAGGTATATTCCTGGTAGTGTTTTGCTGCTGAGCAGCAAAGCATTTACATATTTGATCTTTCTACTAGACTATGAAGAGCTTAGAGATCTGGGACTTTTATCTCTCTATCTCTCTATCTATCTAGGCATCCCCTGTACAAAGTATAGTTCCTGTCTAGATACTGAGAACACGTTTATAGGATGAATGAATGAATGTGTATTATATGATTGAAGGCACACATTTTAACAAACAGTAGAAGCTGCTTTAATAGAACATATTATTTCTCATCAAAGTACTCTGCCAGTCTGCTACTGACTGAGCTTGCTTTTCCATGTGAAGGTGCTCCTGTGGTTTTGATGTTATTGCCTTTGGTCAGTTCCCACCATCAGCAGAGCTTATGTCTTTGTTTTGAAGTGACGATGGCTTGTATTCTACCTCCACAGTCCCTCACGATCCTTACCATTCCCAGCATGCACAGCTACATAGCCCACTAGGTGTGAGGATGCTCTTATCCCAACCATACATTACCGGAAATAAGTCACAGTAGGAAAGCAGATTAGGACACTTTAAAGTGTGGGGAAAGAGAAGCCATGAAAAACTAGAACGAAAATTGATTTCTAACTACAGTTAGCTCTCATACCTGTTTTGACTTCATAGATGATTCAAGGTATAGTATAGTTGCCCTCTCTCTCTAGGATTTATTTCTATCTGTAGATTTCCAGAGCCCTCTCAGCCTTAATCTTACGGATCTTCCTATTTTGTGCTTTAGTAACATATTTTTCCAAGTGGAATAAAAAGTGCTAGTTCTATTCGAGGCACTTACCTCATTTTTGTCCCATATAGCAGAGTGGTTAAGAACTCAGGTTTCTGCATCAGAAAGATATAGATTGGAATCCAGGATCACCAACTTCCTGAATATGTGATTTTCAGGTCACTTAACCTTTCTCAATCTTAATTTTCTCATCTATAAAATAGGGATATTAATAGTAAATAACCTGTAGAGTTGTGGTGAGAATGAAATGAGATAGCATATAAAAACCCTCCCTGGCACATAAATCTTTAGCTCAAAAATTATAGCTGTTATTAATGTAATTAGCTCATTATTTTTCATTAGCAGAAACTGCATTTATAAACCAAGGTAGAGGTTGGATACTCTATGCCATGCAATATTTATTATATAATACACTATTATTTTATATATCATTGATATATAATATATTATGAATATTAAAGAACATAAACTAAAATATAACAGTTTATGTTTCAGGATTTGATCAAACTTGTTATGTCGGTAAGAAAAACTTTGCAAAACTGATTTGTGTATATTATAGCTTGCCTGAAGTAAACTTCTAAATGTAGAAAAATAAAATAAACTCTTTATAATACCAATCACAGTGGGAACTTTAGTGATTGGATTGGATGACTTTCAAGGTTCCCTGTTGTCAGAAAGAGAACAGAGGATTTGATAAAACAGCAGAACAGACTAAACCAAGTAGGAAAAAAAGCAGAAACTAGACTGGTCCTTGGGAAGGATAAGCATTGTTATCATATCAAGCTGCAGATGACAAAAGGAAGTTCAGTTAAACTGTAAGTGTTGGTGAGAATGATGACAGGTAATTGGTTGGTCTAAGCAGGCAGATAGTAGCTGAGAATTCAAGAAAGAGTTGGAACACAGCAGAGCAACTGGGTAAAATATATAAATAAGATATATTACTGTTGTCAGGGAGGGAGAAATCTTTCTCTACCTTTCTAGGTTCTTCCAGATGGATGAAGAATTAAACTGACATGAGACAGATTAACAGGAGAAAAACAAACAAAAGTTTAATAACATGTATATATGGGAGAGACCCAGGAAAACTGAGAAAATTGCCAACATGACCAAAGCTCTCACCTTAAAGACCATCTTTAGCTAAAGACAAAAAATGTTGGGATAGTGGTTTGAGACTTCAGCGGTGAGGAAGCTAATTCACATGGAGATGGAAAAGTAAATGTTTGGTAAACAAATGTTGTCTATGCCATACAGAGACAATGGGACACAGAATGAGCCTTGCCAACTTTTTCTCCCAACCACATCTAGTCCATATCTTTCGTAGCTCTCTCTGATGATAGCTCTATTCCTGGAAGAGGCTCTTTATCTAAATTCTTTTAGGCAGTTAAGGGGGAGGTAACAAGAAAAACTTCCTGTGTCTTCCGTTTTTTAAAAATAATCAGTCTAAATTAATCCTCATGCCAGAGAGATACATTTCGAGGTGGCAAATTTTGCTCCCCTACACTATTATTAGTAGCTAATATTAATGAGTTATTTTTATGTCCCAAGGGTTGTTCTGAGTTGCACTTGTTAGCTCATTTAATCCTTAAAACACCCAATATAGTGGATACTATTAATGGGCACTCTTATGAGGAAATGGAACTAATGTGGATAATGGTGGAACTTGATTCCATACAAAGGTATTATTTGTCACTTCTCTTTGGGTTGCAGTTTCTTTCAGGTATTTTTAATCTCTGACACTGTATTGTTTATGTCTAAAAGATCAATTTGGATCATTTTAATATCTTTCATGTCTTTCCTTAACATGCTTATGTTTTCTCCACATTTGTGAACAAATGGAATATAGTTGTGATAGTTATATTCATGTTTATGCTTAGTAATTCTATCATTTATATCATTTCTGGTTCCATTGTGATTGATTTAATGATTTTCTATTTTTTAAGGATCCTAATTCCTGCTTCTCTGAATGCAGGTGATTTTTGATTGTATGACAAGACACTGAAAATTTTACTTTGTTGGCTGCTGAATATTAATGTACTTAAAAATATTCTTGAACTTTATTCTGGGACATAGATCAATTTTTAATAGATAAACTTTGTAACAGTTTAATCTTCTGAGACTTGTTTTTAAACTTTATTAGGTGGAAACAGATTAGCCGTTAGTCTAGGGCTAATTTTGCCCACTAGTGGGTCAGTGCCCTTCTGAGTACTTTACCTGATGCCCCGTGCATTATGCCATTTGTCTGCTCTGACTGGAGGAGACACCAACATGCCTGGTGCAAGGTCCAATGACTGGGTCTACTTGCTCCCTTCAGGTGGTTCTTCCCAGGGCGTTAGGTAGTTTCCTCATAGACATACAATGATCAGGACTCAGGTGAAGATTTGGTGTCAGTGGGGAGCTCTCTTTAACTGCAGTTCTATCTCTGATGCTCTGCCAAAACTCTAGCTTCCTTGGCCTCTGTGAACCCCCAGTTTTGTGTTTCCAGCTCAGGAGAATGCTGGGTTCTGCCTGGCTTCTTCCTCTCTACACTGTATCCTGGAAACCTTCTCTAGGCAGTAAGCCACAGCAACCTTAGAATTTACTCCGTTGAGTTTTTTTTTTTTTTCCTCTTTGGAATCACTGTCCTGTGGTGCCTGCTGTCCAATGTATGAAAACTATTGTTTCTTTTTTTGTAGTTGTTCTTATTTCTTAGTTGTTGGAGGCAAGAGGACAATTCTAATCTATGGTATTTCATCTTGGCCAGAAGCAGAAGTCCCCAAGCATCTTTTTTACAAAGTTCCCTGAAGCTACAGGCTGGGTAAACACATGATTTGTGTCCCTAAACAAAACACACATAAGTTTAATCAACTGTTTCATGACCACATATCATTCTACCTGGACTCAGTCAACTCCTCAATTTAAGGCCTATTGCCTGCCATATCCCATTTTCACATACAAATTTATGTATTAGCCATGGCTTTTTCAGTTGAAAGTAAAAGAAATTCTACTCAAACTAGTTAAGGAAAAAAATCCTTTTAGCTTATTTAGCATAAAGTCCACAGAACAGAAGTAATTTTAGGCATGCTAAGATAGGGCATTTCAATGATATTATGAATGTTCTGTATTTCTAGTTCTTGGAAACTTTCTCTCAAATGACTCTCAAATGCAGGCAGGATTGCTGTCAGCACTAGAAGACTTACATCCTAGCTGTTAACTACTTCACAACATATATTTTGTGAGTTTAAAACCCCTCAAAGAAGATGTCTTTTCTGATAGCACTTATGGAAAAGCCTTCATTCACGTTGTGATGGATTAGCCAGGCTTGGGTCACATGATCATTTTTGATCCAATCACTCTGTCCTGGGGCAAGAGTTTTTTTCATTGGCCAGGACTAGTCATGTGCTCTCCTGAACCATATGAAATGGGTTATCCATAGGAAAGTGGGGTTCTATTATCAGAAGAAAGAGATGAGTCCCTTTGCAAGACATGGATGCATATATTAGAGCTGGGGTATAAAACAGGAGCTTCATTTCAGGAATGATGCAGAAACCCAATGCCATATCCAATACACAAAATAGAGAAGATTTATCTCAAGGTGAATGTATCAGCTGAGCTATTGCATTAAAGCCTAAATCCCTTGGACTAAGAACAGATTGGTCAAAGAATCTTGGGTTTGGTGAAGTCTACTAATTGAGGTCAGGTAACCTCATCTATGAAAAGAAGATACTATCAGAGCAGGGATAACACATTTGTACCTTTAATACTGAGAGTCTATAATTCTGTTACAACAAAATACAGAAGTAGTGCTTTCATTAGCAAAATATTCCTGGCAAATAAACTCTCATAGGTGAAATGTTGTTACTGATTTTCAAATTAGAGAAAGACATCACTCCTGAGTGTCTTGCCATACAAGTTTGCTAACATCAAATTGTTTAGATTATTAAAAATAATTTTCAACATTAAAATGAGATAGAAATCTTACTCTCAGGAATGGGATTAATAATTGTATTCCTTGTTATTCAACCAATATAACTTTCTGATCAAATATAGTTTGTTTCTTTAAAAACTCCAAGAAATTTGTAGTGACTACTTGATGTATTGTTAGTAAGAGGATTCTGAGGTTGTGTTTGGACTAAGCTGGAAAGAGTAACTCTTCCACTGTGAACTTTTGTTCCAGTATTAGCTCTGGTGAGTATTAACATGACTTATGTTCTGAATCAAGAAGGAGTAACTACATCTGGCCCTGGTTTCAACTGGTTTTCTTGGCCTTGGGTAAATCATACAGTCACCTAAGTTTCTATTTCTACAAAGGAAAAAGGCTTATAACACTTACATATCCCACAGAGATTGACTAATGATTAAATAATACGTTGTTTAGGGATATACACATATATTATTGATATAAAACTATTTTTTTAATCAAGGGGAAAATTAAATTTGTGATAGTAATCATCTTTAGGGACGGGGGAGTGAGGATAATGACAGAGGGGAGGGCCTCACAGTTAGATGAAAAACTATTAATAATTATATAGTTCTTAAATTGGGTGGAGGGCTCGAGTGTTTATTTCCTTCATAATTTATTATCCTTCATAACTTATATAAGTAATATAATAACTTATATAAGTAATACAATTACATATACCTTTTAAATGTATCAAGTATTGAATAAAACACAAAATAATAATGAAATAAATTACTTTGGAAAAAACACTCTTAACACTTTGAATAAAGGGTATTCAGAAGAGCAACATGATTCCATTCAATTTCCCAACCCTATATATCTGAATTCTAAATAAGACTCTTTTCTAGTTTAATACATACTAAATAGGTTGTACAAGGTATCATGGGAAATGGTTGACATAAGCTGACTCTGACTCTCTTGTGGACACGATTTATTTAAAACACAAAATGTACATATGTCTGTATCCTCAAGTATAGGGATATAGAAGCCATAGCAAGCATAGGATTCCTACACTTACTGTTTCTGCTTTCTTACCATTCCATTCTCTCTTCTTGGACTTGATTCTTTATCACTCCATTAAGTAGCTCATATCAAGATCACAAACAATTTCCATCTTGCCAAGTTCAATGGTTGGTTCTCTGATTTCATAGTATTTGACCTCTCGGCAGCTCTTACCACAGATGAACACCACTTCTTTCTGGAAATACTTTGTTCTTAGAGTTCTTCTTCCATCTCAATTGTTGCTATTTCTGAATGTCTTTTGCTGGCCTGACTTCTTCTCCACTTGATTTCAAAAAGTTGAATGACTTAGGCCTTGTCCTCAGTTCTCTTCTTTTTCTATAGTTTTTCACTAGGTGATCTCAAAATGTGCTGGTTATCCTAAATCTCTCTCTCTAACTGGGGCCTCTCTCATCAGCTCCAAACTTGTGTATCCAACTGCTAAACTGACATATTCCCTCAGGCACTGGACAACCTCTAAAAGGCCACTCATCCGCCAGATTTTCCCCTCAGAAAATGCTACATCCGCGCTGCCAGCATCTCAGGCCACAAATGTCTCTGATTCCTTGTTTTCTTTCACACCTCACAACCTATCATTTATCAAGTACTGTAAGCTCTATCTGCAAAACACATTCCAAACACGATCACTTCTCATCAATTCCAGTGATATAATTGTGGTCTAATCTTCCATCATATCTCACTTGGATCCTGCCTGCCCCACACAGCAGCCAGAGTTAACTTTTTAAAGGATAAATCTGATTATACCAAATCTCTACTGGCTTCCCATTGGAATGACAGTAAATTTCAAGTGCCTAGCCATGGCCAAAAAGGCCTCCCTGCTAGTTCTTAGACCTCATCTCATACCACTCTTCCTCTTTCCCTCAGTCTCCAACCACCATGGCCTTTTCTATACCCCATAAATGCACAAGGCTCTATCCCTTCCTGGGGTTTCTGCATTTGCTCTTCTCTTTGTTTGGAATGTCTCCCCACTCTCCATCCCATTCAACACTGTCACATGGTTTCTTCTTTGCTTTTTCAAGTCTAAACTCAAATGCCAACTCTTTAGAGAGAACTTCCCTGAGGAGCTGGGCAAAGTAGAACTTCCTCTCTTCCCCACCACCAGTTGTTTTCTAACTCATTGTGCTGTTCAATTTTCTTCATGGCACTTAAAACTATTTGAAGTGATCTTATTTATTTGTTTCCCTATGTGCTTATTTTCTATGTGTCTCCTCATTATTATGTCAACTACATGAACACAAAGACTCTGACTGCCTGGTTTTTTGCCTTATTCCCAGTAAACTGAGTAGTGCCCAGCACATAGTCGGTGATCAATAAATACTTATTGAATGAATTGGTTGTTGAATGAATAAATGAGTAACTAGCTTAAAGTCACATAGGCCTTGTCTGTTACGCAGACCCAGATTACATTATGTATTATATAACTTGATAAAATAGCCTCAGTGTGATTTTTTTTTTAATAAACACAGGGTGCATGCATTTTTTTTTTTCACATAGAACAGGTAGGTTACACTAGAAATCTACCAGTCTTAGTCCCATGTGCTTATTTTTTCAAAATTAACACACAGAAATCTTTTGCATTCCTTATACACTAACAATGAAATATCAGAAAGAGAAATCAAGGAAACAATCCCATTTACCAACACATCAAAAAGAATAAAATACCTAGAAATAAACCTACCTAAGGAGGCAAAAGACCTGTACTCAGAAAACTATAAGATACTGATTAAAGAAATAAAAGATGACATAAGCAGATGGAGAGACATACCAAGTTCCTGGATTGGAAGAATCAGTATTTTGAAAATGAAAATGACTGTACTACCCAAAGCAATCTACAGATTCACTTTTGCATGCTCTTTAATCTCACTTTGATGAGATTTCCTACAAGATACTTAAGCCTAAACAAAAAGAAGGAATTCTGCTTCCAGCCAGATTTATCCTGTTTGAAAAAACCAAAAAAAAAAAAGGAAGAAAGAACAAATGAAAGAAAAACAGACAAACAATATATAAAAAACAATTTTCAGTTTTCAAGATGTTGAACATCAGGCATTGAAAGTCAGTGATCCCTGAGACAGAAAACAAAAGAGGTCCAGCCTATGACTACCCCGTTTACTGCCCTGAGAATGTCTAGGCTGGGGCATAGGCAGGCAGAATCTGGCAGACTCCCTAAGTAATGCCAGATTACTCCCTAGAAATATTCTGGCTTATCTGTTTAATAACTGGGTTGTGCTGAAGATTTAATGGGAGTAACCTACTTACTAGATAAAGTGTGTCTTTTTCTTCTGTGTTTTTATAAGAAGGTCCCTTTTTCTGACCTTGGGCAGAGGGGCTGGGTACAGGGAAGGGTGGAATGTTTTATCAGTGAGGAATGTAATACCCCCATACCTAACCCTAGTTAAGCAGGAGTTTATACTTCTAAACTATGGACCCCTCCTGAGAGCAGTTGGGTTGGCATAGTTAGAAAGAGCTGAAGAGTTGAAGGTAAAATGATAAAATGTTTTGCTCTCATAACATTTTTGGCCAAATCCTTTTGGTCTGGTTATTCTACCCAAGGCAACTGGGTATTTCTGCAGAGGCTTCTGAGGCTCGGGTGGTGAAAGGGGCCAGGGAAGTGGAAAGGAAACAGCAATTTTGTGTTTTCCTAGAGATATAATGTAACATGTATGGACTTGCTCTCCCCAGGAGGGTAGCCTCATGGCAGGAATTTACCAAGCTAATCTAATTTTGCCATGTAATTCTCAGATTTAAACACATCACCTCTCTTCAGACCCTCCAAAGAAACCTAGGATTTACAGCTTTCTCTGTCTGAGGGATTTGGAGTATTTTCTGACCTAAATTCCTGGTCTATAGGAGATTACTTTGACAATTTCTTAAACTTAGGATTTGTGTGTCTAAAAACTCACAAGACTTCAAGGAGCTAACAAATTCTCAGGGGCCTCTTAACTGTGGGGTGCCAAGTGCTTTGCTAACAGGGCCAGCAGCTGTACAAATCTTACATTACAACCTGTCATAGAAACACAGTAAAGGACCAGGTGAAATTAAGTGAGACATCAGCTATATATACTTAAATAGATTACACTGATGGAACCAACAAAAGCATTTTGTCTTTAAATATTTAGAATTTTGCCTGTGTAGGCATAAACCAAAGGAGTCTGTCAACGTGGCTTGTCTTCAGAGCTCTAGTAAACAAATGAAGCCCAGGTGAGTGAGATAGGTATCAAAAGACTTGGGTATCACTTCGTTATTTTTTTTTAAATATTTATTTATTTATTTATTTGGCTGTGCCGGGTCTTAGTTGCAGCATTTGGGATCTTTAGTTGTGGCATGCGGGATCTTTTAGTTGAGGCATGCAGGATCTTTTGGTTGCGGCATGCTGGCTCTTAGTTGCAGCATGCAGGATCTATTTCCCTGACCGGGGATGGAACCCGGGCCCCCTGCATTGGGAGCGTGGAGTCTTAACCACTGGACCACCAGGGAAGTTCCTATCATTTCATTTTAAAATTTTGTTACTTTAAAAATATTTACTTCGGAAGTCAAAGATCAATAATATATGCAGTTGGTTGAAAAATCAAAAAGTACCATTAAGCTTAAAATGAAAAATAAGACCCTGACCAACATTCATTTCTTGCTACTCAAATACACTCTTTTGACTTTTTTAGCTGTTTCTTCTATTCTTAAGTCTATATTTCTAAATGACAAGCTTATGCTACTATTTCTTCAAGTTATTAATTTTAGTCATCCTGTTATGACAGATGTTATACTACCTTACCCCTCCTCCTACCCATCTTCTATTATATGCTACTATTTTAAATTAAATCAATACTTAGTGTAAAATCATTGCAACCTTGTAAATATCATTTATTGTAGAGCTAAAGCATATGCTATGATACATTTTCCCTTTTTGCAGTTTTTTACCCTGTCAAATTTTTTCACTTGTAGCACTTGCTATCTTTGTATCCTCCCCCAACCAAAATGCTCCATAGTAGAAACTAAGCTTTGAATAGTTATTTCCAGAAGGTATCTGATTGAAGTCTCTGTTGTCTCACTCCAATATGTGCTGCATGGCCAGTTACCTGGGAGTCCTCTTTGCTGCTTTATTGGAGTGTTTCCATTTTTCCTCACATTTTATATTTTCTTCTTTTTCATTTTGCTCCCTTTTTTTGCTGCAGCCCATTCTTCAGTGGCTCATTTTTGAAAGAGTGCATGGAAGGTAAAGTGCCTTATCCTCTGCATATCCGTATGTATTTATTTTTATGCTCATATTTGAATGATAATTTGAGACTGAAAATTATTTTGCTTCATCATTGAAGGTGTTGTTCCATTGTCTTTTAATTTAGAATACTATTTATTGAGAAGTCAATGCCATTCTCAGACCCAATATTTTTTTATGTCACCCAAAATTTTTATATTGGAAACTTTTACTATCTTTATTCCTGATGCATTGTTGTGGGTCTTTTTCCATTTAATGTGCCATGCATTTGGTGGCCTCTTTAAATCTGGAGACTCATATCCTTTCATTGTAGGAAATATTCTTATATTGTTTCTTTGACTATTTCTCTTTCACAGTTTCCTCTGATCTCTCCTTCTGGAATTCATCTCAGTTGGATGCAGGAGTTTTTAGCTTAAACCTCTATGCCTTATTTTTTTCCTTTAATGTTGTCAATGTTTTTTTGTTTGTTTGTTTAAATTTCTGAGAGTGTTCAATTACTTTATCTTCCACTTCCTTGAATTTTGATAATAATATTTTTAACTTCCAGTATTCTTTGTTTCTTTTGTCATATGATTCTTTCTTGTTTTATGCATGCATTGTTTTCTTATTTTTTGAGGATTCTAATTACAGGTTTTCTTTTCTTTTCTTTTTGTTCTCTGCATACTGTTTTCTTTATACAATTTTTAAAAATGTTTTATTTTAATTTTTTTTTTTTTTTACTTTAGAGATGTCTTAACTGTCTGGTAATCCATTAGTGTACATTCCTATTTAAGAGTGAAGCATTACAAAATCTGATTAAAAGATTCTAAAAATGTGGGCATTATCTTTTGGCAGGTTTTACCAAACAACCCAATCAAAAAATGGGCAGAAGATATAGACAGACATTTCTCCAAAGAAGACATACAAATGACCAGAAAGCACATGAAAAGATGCTCAACATTGCTAATTATTAGAGAAATGCAAATCAAAACTACAGTGATGTATTGCCTCACACTGGCCAGAATGACCATCATCAAAAAGTCAACAAACAATAAATGCTGGTGAGAGTGTGGAGAAAAGGGAATCCTCCTACGCTGTTGGTGGGAATGTATAATAAATTGGTACAACCACGATGGAGAACATTATGGAGGTTCCTTAAAAAACTAAAAATAGAACTACCATATGATCCAGCAATCCCACTCCTGGGCATATATCTGGAGGAAAGCATAATTCTAAAAGATATATGCACCCCAATGTTCATTGCAGCACTATTTACAATAGACAAGACATTGAAGCAACCTAAATGTCCATTGACAAAGGAATGGATAAAGAAGATGTGGTATATATATACAATGGAATATTACTCAGCCATAAAAAAAATTGACATAATGCTGTTTGCAGCAACATGGATGGACCTAGAGATTGTCATACTAAGTGAAGTAAGTCAGACAGAGAAAGACAAATATCATATTATATCACTTATACGTGGAATCTAAAAAAATGATACAAATGTACTTACTTACAAAACAGAAACAGACTCACAGACTTCAAATACAAACTTATGGTTACCAAAAGGGAAAGGTGGTGGGGAGGGATAAATTAGGAGTTTGGGATTAACATAGACACACTACTATATATAAAATAGATAATCAATGAGGACCTACTGTATAGCACAGAGAACTCTATCCAATACTCTGTAATAACCTATATGGAAAAGAATCTGAAAAAGAATGGATGTATGTATAACTTAAACACTTTGCTGTACACCTGAAAATAATACAACATTGTAAATCAACTATATTCCAATATAAAATAAAAATTAAACAACAAAAAAGAGAGTGATGATAAAGTAGTAGAAAGAACAAAGCAAAGGAAAAAAAAAGGAGAAAGCAGAAATGCTGGGTTGATGCAACTCTCATGCTGAAGTTATAAAGGAAGCAAAACGTATTTTGGGTAGAGAATAAAGATAGGTCATCATTTCTTGGATATGTGTTTAGGCCATATTTTGAATATAGACAGGTTTGATTAAGGTTAATTTCTTTTATAAAATGCTTCTGTCATCTACCCAGAAATGGATAGTGAAGGAAATTTATAATTATATTTGCTGGTCTATCCAAGGGGCATACATATGAATGATGGCCAACTGGGGAGCTGTGAACTAAATCACAATTTATTTGTAACAGAGAAGGGAAATATATTCTTTGAAAGAAAGGGGTGAATATTTTCAGTGCTCTGGAAAGAGTTCTAATTAATTTATAGATTTAAAAGGCCACTCTGAGTCAGCCTCATAATTTGAGTAATAAAACTCTTCTAATGGCTTTACAACAGATTTATAAAATAAACGAGTAAACTTAATCAAGCCACAGTGCTTGGCCAATACAATGTTTCTGTGTCAGCAATTTACTCTATCAATTGAGAGATTTAGCCATGAATTTGGGTGGCTACATGTCTCATGTTCCATGAATATATTAGCTGGACCTTCATAAACACATTCTCTATAGTAAATTAAGAAGGCATATACTTCAATCAGCAATCAGCTGAAGTTTAAAAAATTCTTTTTTTATAATATTGAATAATTTCTTGAAGTTCCATAGAGATATATATTAAATTATTTTAAAAAGAATCTCTAGGATTTTATATTTAAAGGAGTTAATGTTTCACCATTTACTATCATTTCAGTTGACTAGAAGAAATATACAGAAGTGTCCATTTATTAGATATTTTATGTATCTGTGGCTTTAACTAGGAAACACAAAGTCAGAACAGGTTATTGATTTATAATTTACATTTAAAAATTATAGATTAGAAAGATAATTTGTTGTTTATGTTCTATAGTTGCTTCCTTGAAGAAATAGACCCAGACTGTGCAAGGGGGCTGTCTACTGTGAGGGAGAGGTATTAAGGAAACACTCCTGCCCAACAGGATCCTCTGGGGCTGACTTAATCCATATGCACCTGACATTCATTCAATAAGTAAAAAGTTGGTTATACATTATTATAGGGTCATGGACTTCTTTGAGAATCTGATGGGCATCACAGACTTTCCACCTACTATAATGCACATATGCACATACACACATAGTGTATATAATTTCTGAAGGTCAGCTCTGAAGCCCAGAATCTTTGGATCAGACTAAGTTTTTTCATGTACAAAACCAAGGAATGGATATTTCCTCTAGAGTATGTGTTGAAATGAACAGGTAAAACAAGACCAAAGAGGACACATAGATTAATGTATCGATTTAACTTGGGAAGTCACTTATGTAAAAATTTGAAGAATTTTATTCACAAGAGAATTCCCTTTAATAAGAAGAGTTAAAAAGGAGAACAAAAAAAAAAACTACATTTATTAGGTGGTTGGGACATTTTCGTCCACTGAGTCAAGGGAAAATGGGAAGTGGTAGAACCAACCAAGTACCCCTCTTATCTTAGAGGTTTTCAGCTTGTGGGAGTAGAAGACTTGGAGGATGGTGACAAGATTCTGTGGAGATTTTGGGGTTGGGACTTGAGAGGAGAGATTATTTGGTGAAAGTCTGTAATCCATGTGGAAGCTACTTGAGAGGGAAGCAAAGGGGAGAGAGAATCTGTTTACTGTGCATAAAGAAGGCACTACCTGTAAATTTTATGTAACAACTTCAAATAAATTTGTCAATGTTTAATAATGCTAAAAATGCAAATGCTCTACAGCTTAGCATAGCTACTCCTA
The DNA here is from genome assembly GCF_009873245.2 of Balaenoptera musculus. Lineage (NCBI taxonomy): Eukaryota > Metazoa > Chordata > Mammalia > Artiodactyla > Balaenopteridae > Balaenoptera > Balaenoptera musculus. Next base: position 60,002,121 of record NC_045791.1, read on the forward strand.
CAGAAACTCCTGTACACATACACAGAAAAATGTTTAGAGCAACATTGTCAATAGCAGCAAAAAAGTGAAAATATAAATGCCCATCAATATAAGAGTGGATAAATAAGTTGTGAAATGGTCACAAAAAGGAACACTACACACCAGTTAAAGTTAGTAAAACAGAGCTATATATATTAACATGACAAAATCTGAAAATATAGTACTGAGCAAAAGAAAGCCACTTAATATTATACATACGAATACACATATTTAAGTTTAAAATATGCACAACCACGTCATTAGGGATATTTAAGTATGTAGTAAAAGAACAAAGAAATTCATGGGAACAATCAACACCAAATTCATGAAAGGGGTTACTTCTGGGAGGGAGGGAAGGGTATTCCATCAGTGATGAGTACACAGGTAGCTTCAACTCTATTAGTACTTTTTTCTTAAGATGGGTAGTGGGTACATTTGTGTTTGTTGCATTAGTCTTTGTTCCTTTATGTATGCATTACTTATTTTGTAAGGAAAATTAAAGATAAGCAGCACCTATAAGACTGAATGAGAATTAAAATGTAAAAAAAAAAAAAAAAAAAGAATTCCTTGATGAAACTTTTACCAGCTTTGTGGACTAAGTTAACATAGACAGGTCCCCATAACATAATTCATAAAAATGTTAGATAAAAGGTATTTTTAAAATTTTGTGAATATATAATCAAGCGCAAAGTAAAGAAAAGGAAATCTTTAAGTGCCAGACATGAAGACAAAAAAATCAAAGTTGCAGCAGTGAGCAAAGGCTGAAGTCAAACTGGAGCTGTCAGCTGGGATTCTAATGCTCTGTTGGAATAGAAGTGGCCTCAGTCCTGAGAACATACAGAAAATGTAACTGAGACTACAGGATAAAGCTTGGACCTTGGATGAACTGCCCCATTTGTTAAAAGGGGATCAAACTCTGCCCACTGACTGAGAGGAAATAGTGAAGATGTTTCTATCTGTCTAGGACCTCAAGTAGAAAAGAAAAGGCATACATGAGAAATTATAATTCTAAGCTTGCACCACACCCAGACATGGGATATAAATTTGTAATACTTCATGGTTCAGGAACTCACAAGCTGAGAAATACCATAAAATCATATTTAGGATCTTTGAAACCTGTTGGATTTCAGGAGAAACAAGTACAAAACTATTCTGTAAGACACTTTCATGACAAAAGAAACTCCAAAATAATAACAATAATAATAATTCCTCTGGAAATTAGCTCACAATAAGAAATACACATCACAAAAAAGTAAGTTGAGTGAACATCAACAAATGCAACGAACAAGATAACTAGTATCCTGAGAATTGTAGATAATAGAACAATCTAAAAAAATTAAAATAGGATTGTTCAAATTGTGTAGAGATTAAAAGAAAAGGAATTGGAACTATTATGAACAAGGATACCATGAAAAAGAAAAGAGATCGAAATTTTTAAAAAGAACTAATTAGGACATCTAGAAATTAAAAGTGTAGCCATACAAATGGAAAACTCAAAACATAGAATAAAATAGCAGATTAGACACAAATGAAGAGATAATAGCAATTCGGAGATGAAGAACAAGGAAATTGTTCAAATACAGCACAGAGGGAGAAAAATGTTAAATGGAAAGTAAGGTAAATAGAGAATAGAATTTTAAAAGTACAACATATATTGAATATTAAAAATTTTCCTGAAGTGATAAAAAACATGAATTCTCAAGATTAAAGATACCCACATTGTGAGTTAAATAGAACAAAGTCACTCAAACACATCGTAAAACTATAGAATGCAAAGAGAAAATTAAGCTGAGAGAAAACACAGATTATTTATAAAGAGATGAAAATTTGACAGACAGCAGGTTCTGATCAGCAAAGATGGTAGAAGATGAAACAATATTTTCAAAGTTCTGAGGAGAACTTTCTGTCAGCCTAGAATTCTATACTCAACTAAACTATCATTCAAGAGAAATAAATACATAGATAGAAAATATATTTCAAGAAGAAAGAAATTAAACTCAAAAAGAAGGAGTGGAATAAAGAAGCAATGGTTAGCAAATACAGTGGTAAGTCTAAAGGATCTTCAATTGGAAATCAATAATAAAAAGAATAATTCAGACTAAAATACTATATAACAACAAAATGGAGGGACAGTTGTCAGTGTGACAGTATTCCAAGGTCCTTGTGCTGTGTGGAAGAAAGACAGAGATTTTGAAAGAAAGAAGAAGCAAAGAAAACATGATTAACAGAAAAAATAAGATGGTAGAAATAAGTTCAAATGTATCTGTTAATGCAGTAACTGTATAACATATGTTTAAGAAGCTAGAGTTCCTTATTTAGCTTTAAAGTGTATGCTCTTATAAGAGATATATCTAAGGCAAAATAAAACATGGAAGTTAAAAGTAAGCAGATGGAAAAAGATACATCAAATAAATATCAATAGCACACTAAGCAGACTTTAAGATAAAAATTTGGGGGGGGAAGGAGGGTTATTAGTTTTTTAAAAATAATTTTATCTATTTCGTTGTACAATATAATTTCTTAAAGGTTTACAACATGATGATTTAATATACATATACATTGTGAAATGATTACCACAAGTTAATTAACAGATTTATCACCTCATATAGTTTCCATTTTGTGTGTGTGTGTGTGGTGAGAATACTTAAGTTCAACAAAAGAAGTAGTTTACTCTTTAATGATAAAAGGAACATTTTCTCAAGAAGTTATAAGATGCCTAAGACTGTATGTATCTAGGAATGCCACTACACTTTGGTATAATTTTCACAGATTTAATGAAGATTTAGTATGTTGAATTACTTTTTATTTCCTATTTATTTGAAGGAAACATTGCATCTTGGCTGCTTTTCCTCAGGCTCCTTGATTTATTTGTACTACATTTTAAAAGCTCTCATCCAAGATTTTGGACTTAGGCTGCCCTTTGGATTAAAATCATTACCAAATCCCAAACCAAGAATAAAATTTCACCGTGTCTATTTTAATTACCTTTCACATTCAAGTCTTTATTTTAATGGATTTTTGTGTGTACTCTGAGCTAGAGATAAAATTTCTTTTATTTTAAAGTCGATATCCAGTCATCCTGGTACCATTTATTTAATGGTTAATTCTTTCCCTAGTCATCTGCAATACTAACTCTGTCACATCATTTCCAAATATATGTTAGAAGTCTGTTTCTGGGCTCTTCTCTGTTACATTGCCAATTTGCCAATCATTCTTTGGCTTTATAATAAATCTTGAAAAGACAAGTCTTCTACCGGCTCCCTCTCTCCTCATCTACCTTCCTTGGAACACCTGGGTAATTCTTGGCTTTGGCCTTTCCATAGGAATTTTTACATTTGAAACCTTTCTAGAAAAATCCTTAGGGAAATTTGATTGTAATGCATGGAATCTATACATTAATTAGATACAGTTGGGACTTTAGGATTTGAGCTTTCCTATCCACTAAAGTATCCTCTTTATTTATTTAGATGTTCCTTAATGATTTGCAATAAGGTTTTATAATTGTCTCCATAAAAGTTTTAAACATATTTTATTAGATTAATTCCTAGGTACGTTATGTTTTAAGCACTAATTGCTTAAAGGTCTAATATGTTTAAAAAGACTAAGTCTGTCATACAGAGCGAAGTAAGTCAGAAAGAGAAAAACAATTACCGTATGCTAACACATATACAAGGAATCTAAAAAAAAAAAAGGCTCTGAAAAACCTAGGGGCAGGACAGGAATAAAGACGCAGAAGTAGAGAATGGACTTGAGGACACAGGGAGGGGGAAAGGTAAGCTGGGACGAAGTGAGAGAGTGGCATGGACATATATACACTACCAAATGTAAAATAGATAGCTAGTGGGAAGCAGCTGCATAGCACAGGGAGATCAGCTCAGTGCTTTGTGACCACCTAGAGGGGTGGGATAGGGAGGGCGGGAGGGAGATGCAAGCGGGAGGAGATATGGGGATATATGTGTATGTATAGCTGATTCACTTTGTTATACAGCAGAAACTAACACACCATTGTAAAGCAATTATACTCCAATAAAGATATTTTTTAAAAAAAGACTAATTGCTACAAAAATTAATCTCTTCTTAAAACGCATGTTTTCTAAAATTTTGGATTTTGGTGGCATACAGAAATACAACTGGACTTCCCTGGTGGCACAGCAGTAAGAATCCGCCTGCCAGTGCACAGGACACAGGTTTGAGCCCTGGTCTGGGAAGATCCCACATGCCGCGGAGCAACTAGGCCCGTGTGCCACAACTACTGAAGCCCGCACGCTTAGAGCCCGTGCTCCACAACAAGAGAAGCCACCGAAATGAGAAGCCCGCGCACTGCAACAAAGAGTAGCCCCCGCTTGCCACAACTAGAGAAAGCCTGTGCACAACGAAGACCCAACGCAGCCAAAAATAAATAATAAATAAATTTATTTTTAAAAAAAGAAATACAATTGATTTTATATCCAGTCCCTTTGCTATACTCTTATTAATTTGAAAAATTTAAGAACTCTTTGTATTTTAATATCATCTGTGAATAAACAGAATTTGGTTTCTTCTTTTCCAGTTCTTATCTTTTAATTTACATTTTTCCCTTTACTTGCTGACTGGGATTAAAAAAAATATAGGTGGGCTACAATGGGGTATCCCAATGTGCAAGAACCATGTTGAATACAAGTGGTTACAGTATTATCTTTTTCTCAATACCGATTTTTAAATGGAAAATTTCTAAAATTCCTCCATTAAGAACGACATTGCATTGTAGTTTCTGGTAGATAACCTTTATCAGATAAGGGAGTATAATTTTTTTACATGAATTTTCTAGTATCTGGCTGTATTCTAGTGGGGTAGGGGGTGGGCTTTAGTCAAAATGCTTGGACATTCATTTTTTATTACCCGAACACCACACTCACCTCGTTCTTAAGAAATGGGAGTCATTCCTATCAGGGAAAAGGAGGTCAGTGACTGAACTTCTCTTACAATTTGAAGTTTCTGGCCAGCCTCACTACTGGGGACTGGATCCCCTAGATGCTTAGTGGCTGCTGTTTTACTGAGTAATTGCTGCTCAGAATTTTTTGCAAGTAGCATGCCAGGGACTAGAGAATTGGACTTTCTGTGGGTAATAGAAACATCAATAAATAATACAATGGTGGAAAATGCTGATGATTGAGAAATACAGCTAAATGAGAGTCTAAACTGCCCAGTCTATGGCAAAATACTCCACTGCTCTAGAGAGAGCATATGTTAGGGTGGTCATTTACTGGGATTCATATATCAAATGAATACCCAAACTTGGAGAACTATTCCACCTAGGTGTTCAGAAAGGAGAAACTATTACATCATATCATCCACCAGGGGGCAACAGTGTGATGCTTGGAGCCCTGAAGTTTCTGAATGCCCGTAAGGAAAAGTGGAGTTGGGATCCAAGCAACAGTGGCACTTTGGAGCACAAGCAAGGCTGATTTTCCTCTCCTCCACTTGACATGGGGCTCCCAGGAAACAGCTTCAGCCTTCGTCAGGCTGACAGTGGGTCAAGATGGGTCACAGTGGGATCATAAATTTCTTTACCACTCATTACTAGGCATCTTTCAAACCCTTGTACGGTTGGAACAGATTCATTAATCACTCTTAGGCTGCCCAGAACTTTGGAGGTGGGAAACAGTCCCAAGTTTGTCTCAGTTGTGAAACGAAACATAACCTACAACTGTAAGGAAACCACGAAATCACTTTCTAGACAGGGCTTGTAGGGCCCCAGGATTGTAGCCTTATGACTGCTTCCTGGGAAGTTCCCTTCCTCCCAACTCCAAAGTTTGTGAGTAGGGTGGGTGTACCTGAGAAGAATCCTGAAAGAATTCAAGAAACCTGAAGAAAAAGGAGAGGAGCACAAACAGGTACATTGAACTTCCCTTTCTGAAAAGAACCACAACTTAACTGGGACACAGAGTATTTAATTCACTAGATGTTAGGCTGGTTCTCTGTTAATCCCTACACTAGGTGTAATGTAGGACACACTTGTAGATGGGATGGGATGTAGCACCCCAATGTACAGAAACAGAAGCACCACAAGTATTTTGTTTCTTTTTCAACTGTGTTGTGGGTATGAGATCAAAGGGTCTGTTCACATCCTTGTTAGAATAATCCTAAAATGTAAATTTGAAGGCATTTAACGTACTCATTCTTTAAAACATATCAATTACTTTAGCATTTCAACATTAATTTTGTGTTCTAATGCTTACTCATCTCTCTTGGTTGTTTTTTCCTCTACCTTTTTCAGTTCCTCAGTAACAAGTTGAAACTTGGTGCTTGCGGAAGGATAAAAAGCTCTGGGTTGGTAAATAAATAAGGAAAAAAGGCTTAGTGCAACGTGAAAATGTAGGCCCCTTGTTCAAAAAGGGGGAAAAAAGTGCTGTTAAAAAGTACTAACATGGGCTTCCCTGGTGGTGCAGTGGTTGAGAATCCGCCTTCCAATGCAGGGGACATGGGTTCGATCCCTGGTCCAGGAAGATCCCACACGCCATGGAGTAACTAAGCCCGTGCGCCACAACTACTGAGCCTGTGCTCTAGAGCCCATGAGCCACAACTACTGAGCCCACGTGCCACAACTACTGAAGTCCGCGCGCCTGGAGCCCATGCTCCGCAACAAGAGAAGCCACCGCAATGAGAAGCTTGCGCACCGCAACAAAGAGTAGCCCCCACTCACCACAACTAGAGAGAAGCCCGCGCACAGCAACAAAGACCCAACGCACCCAAAAATAAAAATAAATAAATAAATTTATTTTTAAAAAAAGTACTAACATAAAAGCTTGCCTTTTTAAAACCATTTTATTACTTATATGACATAATAGGGATAATCATCATTCCAAGTAAAGAAAAATAAAAATTTTGATTTTTTAGCATGAATTTTACCATTCATTGTTATATTGTGCAGTGCCAATTTTAATAAGTATTTAACTCATATGTGGAATCATCAGTATTTTACAGTTCATACTTACACATGTATTTCATTCTTTCTCAAATAATTGAAACTACAAACTTTTATTCATTTCTTGTTACCCACACATTCTACCACCACTCACTATCTGGCTCACTAACTAGCAAGGAAGAACTGAAAGGAAAAAGGACTCTGGGTTGTCTTAGCCTTCTTTTTTCTTTTATGTCATAACTGTTAGCTAAGTAGCATGAATAAGAAAGAATGTAATAGGGTTTTATGGTATTTGTGTTTCCTAGAATACCATTACTTTCTTTCTTTCTTTGATGTAAATTCTGGTTCAAATGAAAAGCATGACCTCTTGGGCTGTCAGGGTCCCCACTTATTCAGTCTTAGATGTGTGAGCATAAAATAAGCACAGAATTCTTGTGGACTCACGATGCATGGGAGTTTAGTGAGACCCAAAGGCAGTATGTGTTAAATCTGTTGTGGAAGCTGCATAACAATTACTAATACTATATGGAAATGGTTGGCAAGGTACTGTGTACATGCTCGTGTTTATCTCCTCTGCTCCATTGTCTCTTTGAACTTCACTTGCAAAGCAAAAGTTCAAAGATAAAATTATTAAGAATTCAAGGTGGCAAGAGCAGATCTTTTTACCAAGTGCAGGGCACTTCTGAGAGTGGGGCTTTGTGTAACTACACTTATTGCATACCTATGAATTTGGCCCTGGAAGCTACAGATCCAGGTCCTGATGTTGTCCCAGATTCCAGCCTGGCTGTTACTATGTATCTTGGCTACTAAAAGTTAAGCTGCTTTCAGACCTGGCTCTTGGCATTGGTCTACTTAGGGTGAGCACAGATGTAGAGAGCCAACAGAGCAGATTCTGTCTGGGATTTCGGGGATGCTTCCTTAGGGATGTCTTGCTTCTCCTAGAGCAGAAAAAGGTCTGAGACACAGAAGAGGTCTTGTAGATGACCCAGAATATCATGTTTTGACACATACCTGTGCACAACTAATGGTCCTCCACATATCAGGAACTGCCTGTCAATGAGAAAACACTGAACTTTACAGGAATATCATACAAGTCTCACCAAAGACTTGGAACTTCCATGGCCTCAACTATCACTTTTATGATGACTCCTAATTCTATATCTCAAGCCCAGGGTCTTTTTCTTTGAATTTTAAACCCATAATTCTAACCACGTATGTGACTCTCTGTTGGAATGCTTCATTGGCACCTCAAGCTCAAAACATCCAACTCTGAATTTATTGCATTATTCCACAAATGTTCTCCTGCTCCTTCTTCAGAAATTCCCATTTTGGTAACAGCTACACAATCCCAGTCTCCCCTCTGTCTTTACATCACTCACATTCACTTGGTCATTAAGTATACTGAAACCAGCTTTTAACTGTATCTTGCATCCAGGACCTGCTCTCCATCCTCAATGCCCTAGCATAATTCAGTTCTTCCTTAGCTCTCTCCCTGCCTCCAGACCCATCCCTTCCCAAATATCCCCTAGACTGCCAGAAGAAATTTTTTATCTTGAAAAATACAAGATTTATGCTATATTTCAAGCACTGAAGAATTCTAAAGTAGTTTATAGTAAAACCTACATATCCATCAAGCTTTGCTAAATCTTAATCTGCCAAATTTGCTCGCTATTTTTAAAAAAGAAATAAAATATTACAAATATTGTGGTAGTCACTTGTGTACTTTCTTCTGCCCCATTCCCCTCACTTTCCCCCCAAATGATCACTACATTTAGTGCTTATCCTTCCTGTTTTGGTTTTCATATGTTTACTATAAATGGATTTTATCTTTAACACATATATAGTATTATGAATTTTTAAAATTTCACATAAATGGTATCATACTGTACATATTCTTCTGCAACTTTCGTATTTCACTGAACACTGTATTTTTGGAGTTTAATCATGTCAAAGCTTCCCTTTCAGTAATTTATTTCAATTTCAATTTTTGTCATTTAGTATTTCATTATTTGAATGTACAAAATTTGGTTATCCAGACTTTATGGTCATATTGAGGTTATTTTCATTTTTCACTATTACTAATGATATAATATGACCCATATTTTCTTGTGTAAATTTAAGACTTTTTCTAAAGTATAGTCCTAAAAATGGAATTAAATGTTTCACTTTACTACATGTTGCCAAACTGCTCTCCAAAGTGATTGCACTGCTACACATTTTTCTCTAGCAGTTTTCAGTCCTTCGTTCAACGCCTCTGCTTATACACAGAACTGTCAGTATTTACATTTCTTTTTATCAAAGTTTATATTTTTGTCATTTTAATAATTTTCCCTGATTATTAAGAAATATATACCATCTTTTCTTATGCTTCTTGATCATTCAAGTGTCATTTTCTCTGAACTGCCAGTTCATATTATTTACCCTTTTGGTTGCATTGTTTGTTTTTACATATTGATTTGTAGAAATTTGTAAATTTTCTTTTGTTGGGTATATGCATGGCAAATATCTTCTGTCTTTGATCTTTTTCATTTTGTTTGAGACTTTGAGTTACTCCACATCCTTGTCAATATTTGATAGTCAGACTTTCCAATTTTAGCCATTCTGAGAATTATAATCAATTGGGGTTTTGTATTTATCTTATTCAGAACTTGCTGGGCTTTTTCAATCTGAAGACAAGCCTTTGATCAGTTTTGCAAATTCTGTCCTTAGCTCTTCAAATATTGCTTCTTTCCCATTCTCCATAGCTTTCCTTTGGAACTCCTGCTAGATGTATGTTGAAATTCTTCATTCTATTCCACAAGTATAAATGTTCTTTCACACTTTCCAACTCCTTATACCTCTATATTGCATTCCAGAAAATGTCCTGAAGCTTATCTTCTAGTTAACTAGTTTATTCAACTGTGTCTAATGTGTTATTTAACTTATCCATTGAGTTTTCTTTTGTTTTGGCTCCTTTTCCCCTTTTTCTATTCTAAAATCTACCTTTTTAAAGTGTGTTTATTTTTCAGTCCCAACCTATCCTTACATTTGTTTTGTCTGCTGAATCTCACTCAGAGTCAGTTGTTTCCCTGTTTACAAATTTGGATCTTGATCTATACCACAAAACCTTAACTGTAGGAATTCTATGTAACTTGGTTCATTTGCTTTCCTTTTATAGAGGTTTTGTAATTTTTTTTTTTTTTTTTTTTTTTTTTTTTTAAATTTTTATTTACTTATTTATTTATCCATTTATGGCTGTGTTGGGTCTTCGTTTCTGTGCGAAGGCTTTCTCTAGTTGCGGCAAGTGGGGGCCACTCTTCATCACGGTGCGCGGGCCTCTCACTATCACGGCCTCTCTCGTTGCGGAGCACAGGCTCCAGACGCGCAGGCTCAGTAGTTGTGGCTCACGGGCCTAGTTGCTCCGCGGCATGTGGGATCTTCCCAGACCAGGGCTCGAACCCGTGTCCCCTGCATTAGCAGGCAGATTCTCAACCACTGCGCCACCAGGGAAGCCCCGAGGTTTTGTAATTTTTAATGCTAGATTACCCAGGATGTTACTGAGTAGGGACCACTTTTTTTTTTAAGTTCATTGTCCTGGGTATCTGAACATTACAGAGAATATGTAGTTAACCCCAAACTTATATTAGGGCTGGCCTGAAGTTAAAAATTCCCTTGGGAGAGATTTCATTCCTTGGAGAGCCTAGGAAGAGACAATGAACCTGCTTTGTCATCTTCCTGGATTGGTGTTTTCCAGTTCATCCTGAGGGTGAAGCCCTTCAAGAATCACAGCTTTATGTGGGATCTCACTTGCAACTCCCTACCTTGATAGAACCCAAACATCATCTCCTATGTTCATGGTGTCATTAGATCCAAGCTCCATGTTGCTGGGACTGATTATTCCCCTTCCCCTATGGCAGCCACAGAATCATTACACTAGTTTTAGGTTCCTTCTTTATTTTTGGCCTCTAGGGTTTTCAATACTTTGTTGAGAGCGCAGATATTGATTTAAATAGATGTTTACTATATCTTACTCTGTATTTCTAGGTGTTTATGGTAATTAAGAGGGTTTAAAAAAGATGTTATTGTGGTACATAACCTCCAAATATAGCAGACAACAATTCCTCCCATTCTTGTATGCTCATGCTGCGCCTTACCTCAAGAAGCTGAGTCTATTTTCCCTCCCCTTGAGTCTTACCAGTAGGATGTGGTAGGAATAATATTATGGTACTTCTGAGCCAAGGTCTTAAGAGTTCTGGCAACTTTTGCTTTCTTTTATCTTGGAGCCCAGCCACCATGTTACAAGGAAATCTAGGCTAGACTAATGAAAGACTAGTGACCACAGTGAGAGAAGCCCTGGCAGATGAGAGGGCACCTTTGGACATTCCAACCCCAGCCCAACTCCCAGCTAAATGCAGGTACATTAGTAACCCTAACTGACATCATGTGAAACAGAACAAACCAGCTGAGCCATGCCAAATTCTTGACTCACAGGATCGTGAAAAATAACAAATTCTTGCTTTAAGCCATTAAATTTTAAGGTCATTTGTTCCACAAAAACAGATAATGAGACAATGATACTTTCCAGAAAACATGAAGGATCATTCTAACGTGCAAATCTAACACATTATATTTTGATGAATTTCATACCCACAGTATAGTGGAAAAGACAGACATGAGCACATGAAGTTTAAATATGAGTCAATAAATACTATCATAAAAGCATGCACAAAAACGCTGTGAGGCTCACCCAAGCCACCCCTGGCAGAGGTGAAAAAGGGGTCCTTCACATATAGTTATTCACAATCTTCTGTTTGACTACTGTCCTCTTCTTTTTGGACAAGTTATATGTCTCATCATTTTTTGAATGCCCACAGCCTAGTACGGTTTTGGGCACATAGTTGGCATATAATTGGTGAGTGAACTAATGTGGTCTAATTTGGAAAATCATATAAATCACATTGTTCCTAATCTCAAATTACTAAGGGTATACAATTGGTATAACATCAAAATACATTTTCCATGACTCAGAGCTTGACCAGCCATAACTGAATAGTGACATGGTGTGATGTCAAGTGCCTTATGAAATTAAACCCCTAGTACTCTTTCTCATCCTCTGGCTGGAATCTCAAATTTCAATGTAAGTATGCTATTCCTTTAGCTAAGGGCTTTTAGGCTAGCTGAAATCTACTCCTCCATTACCAGGGAGAGTGTCACTTACTTTAAGCTGTGATGAGTTATTTTACCCTAGTATGAATGGGTTTTATGTCTTTCCAGAGAGGTTGTTTGAATGGGAAAAAGAGGCAGAGAAAAATTTAGGGTGTGAAGGGAGCTGCTAAAGATGATCATTGCCCACTTACAGTTAAGCTAAAGGACTGGTCTGGTTCTCTTGTTAAAAATGAAACAGAGAAAAATAGAAAGACAATCTATATTGTCATACTCTGTATATGCCCACACACTTGCCCAAACAAAGGACAGAATACTCATTTCTCCTAGAGGTTAAAGTCTACTACTTTGTTAAAAAGTACTCTGTATACTTTTTCATTAAAGACATACAATTCTTCTTGATAGGTTAATTTTTAAAGAAATTATTTTAAACAAATTAATTTTTTAAAGAAATATATAACAGAAAACTTACCATTTTAAGTGTACAGTTTGGTGGCATTAAGTACATTCACATTACTGTGCAACCATCAACACCATCCATCTCCAGAACTTTTTTCATCTTGCAAAACTGAAACTCTGTACCCTTTATACAATAATTCCCAATTTTCCCTCTCCTAGACCCTCCCAACCGCCATTCCAATTTCTGTCTCTGAATTTTACTACTCTAAGTGCCTTACAGGAGTGGAATCATACAGTATTTGCTCTTTTGTGACTGGTTTATTTCACTTAGCACAATGTCTTCAAGGTTCATCCATGTTGTAGCATATGTCAGAATTTCCTTTATTTTTAAGGCTGAATAATATTCCATTGTATTTATATACCACATTTTGCTTATTCATTTACTCACTGATGGGCACTTAGGTTGTTTCCACCTTTTGGATACTGTGAATAATGCTGCTATATAAACATGGGTATAAAAATATTTAAGTCCCTGCTTTCAGTTCTTTTGGGTATATACCCAGAAGTGTAATTGTTGAAACACATGGCAATGCTATTTTAAATTTTCTGAAGAACAACTAAACTATTTTCCATAGTGGCTGCACCATTTTACATTCCCTAGGGTTCCAATTTCTCCATATCCTTACCAATGCCCTAGGGTTCCAAGTTCTCCACATCCTTACCAACACTTGTTATTCTCTGTTTTGTTTTTTTAATAATAGCCATCCTAAAAAATATGAAGTGGTATCTTGTGATTTTGATTTGCATTTCCCTGGTAGTGGTTTTTATGACCTTCTTTCTAATATTTATCATTATTCTTCTAAAGGAGTCAGACATCTCAAGACATAGAAAGTTAATGAGCATAGAAAGAAAGATAATGCCCCTGTATGAGAAAATCAAATTAGATGCTGATGTCTAATGATGAAAACTTGAGATATATATATCTCTAACACATGTAAGAGTGAGTCTCTAAATTTCCCTTTATAGCCCTTTAGAGACTGGAGTTCTTTGCATGAAGAGGTATGCTGCTGGCAGCCTCCAGGGAGCGCCAGAAGCTGTGGGTTTGGCTCAGGCTCTGGCCTGCAGTCCTTGGTAGCAGGTTTAGGAATAGTAGACTATCTGGGTCCTGTTTTTGGTCCCATTGGTTCTCATTACTGCATAAAATTCCTAGCTGGGGAATCTGAGTTAAAAAACAGTTTCAGGGATTCCTGTTAATTCTGCTAGGAGGCCTGGGGGCAGTAATCAAAATTATAACTCTCTTATATAATGTGAACTCAGTTTAACCCTCAAGAGAATGACCTGAAAAACTGAGGGCTCTTAGATCACACCAAGGTTATAGGATCTTTCACCACAGGACCAGAGGAGAGGAAATATTTAATACGTGCTGGGCATTAGGTTAGATTCTTTTCACATAGTAGCTTACAAGTTATGTATTACTTATTTTCAAAAACAAAAAAACAAACAAAAGCAGGTTAGTAATTTGCCAAGGTCACATACCTAATAAGTGCCAGAAACAGAACTATAATAAAATCCAGGTCCAGTTCTAAACTATGATACTTCTGGAAATGTCTATTATATATTGGGCATAATTATGGTTATTTTTTATTATATTTCCTTTAACGACTGAAAGGAAACTGCATCTTTGCAATTCACAGATTAGATTAGATTTGGTATCCTTGGAAGTATTATGGAATTTTGAAATACTCTAAAAAGAGCTCAGTTGAGAAAAGATGCTGATTCTGGCTTGATGCTTATTAAAAAGTGAATAGCTGGATGTTCTACGATTTACTCAGTAATGCTTGAGCTTATCCAAGTCACAGAAGTAGACTTGGCATGGCCTTTGTTTATAAGAGCCAGATTCCGGAAAAATGTAAACGCCAGAAAAATTAGGATTTTTGCCTTTCAAACTCTTTGGGCAGTTGATTGCATGTAACAAGGCAGTGCAAGCCAAGAGGTGATTATACCACTGTTTATGAGTTTCTGTTCTAACACCACATTGTTTACCTCACCCCACGTTGACCAAAAAGACATTTAAAAAATATATTAAAAATATAAAACCTGCCTTATAATAACACTCAATTGCCTGCCATGTGATAATAATACTCAGGGGCACCTTTTATGTAAGGACTTCACAGTGTTTTATATACTCATTAACTCACAATCCATCTGTTTTACTTCATTTTATAGCAGAGAAATGGAGGCATCACGGAAATCACACAATATGTTGGTACAGCAGCTTAATAGGGAATTCTTCAGATTCTGAATCTTCGGCCTGTTCATTCCTGACTTAATATGAATTCCCCAGATATGGAGAGCAAGAAACATAATAGCTAATATTATTGGGAGTTTATTAAGTTCTCGACTCTATATTAAATGCTTTATGCATATTAGCTCATTTACACCCTTAAGAATTCTATGAGGTAGAAGTTATTACTATCAGATAGAACAACTGAGGACCAGAGAGGTTAAGTTATTGCTGTCAATTTACAGGAAATGACGGAGCCAGGATTCAAACCAGCCAGAGCCCATGTGCTTACTCGTTGTATGGCATTGCCTCTCAACGTAATAGAAGGTCTTGTGTCTTTGAACATATTAAAGCTTAGTGGTTCCAGAGAAAACAGTCATTTTGCTCTGAAACATATAAAGCTGTGTATTAGTGTATTAGTGTTCTACAGAAAAACAGAACCAACAGGATGTGTGTGAATATAAATATACATAAATAAAAATTTTAGAAAATATATAGAGAGATTGGTTTTAAGGAAATTGGCTTACATGATTGTGGAGGCTTCCAGTCTTCGGTAAGTCCAAAATCCTTAAGGTAGGCTGGCAGGCTGGAGACCCAGGGGAGAGCTGCAGTCCTAGTCTAAAGGCAATCTTTTGGCAGAATTCCTTCTTGCTGAGGGAGGTCGGACTCTGTTCTACTAAGGCCTTCAACTGATTGGATGAGGCCAACCTACATTATGGAGAGTAATCTACTTTAACAAAGTCCACTGATTTAAATGTTGGCGTCATCCAAAAAACACATTCACAGAAACATGCAGAATGTTTGACCAAATATCTGGGCACTATGGCCCAGCCAAGTTGACACATAAAATCAATCATCACAATCAGGCAATATCAGGGAAGTTTTTCCAATGATCAATAAGCCATCATCTGATCCTCTAGTCAGAATGGGGCAGAAGTTCCAGTTTCTGTGTAAATCAGCACCTAGAACCTTGCCTTTATAACCTCATGGGCTGTGTGAGATACAGAGCAGGTCTCAGGACACACTGTCCACTGTTGGCTTTGCTTATTTTGAGTGCACTGTTGGGGATCTGACCCTGCAGTCAGGGTCCATCTTCCCTCACCCATCTTTTGTCACAGCTCTGGGTTACTAAGGACCTTCACTATTGGTCATCAGAATCATGTATTGATACCCTCCTCCATTTGACCTCCCCTCTGAAACTCACCTGGCTTTGGTTTCCTGTCCTCCATAGTTGGTTCTCTCCACTTTTCAAGGTGACTAATCCAAGACATCTTGAAATTCTAAACGCAATTCCTAACTTCCAAGGGAGCAAAGCTAAATTGTTAACTCTTTTAAATTTAGTTTTTCTATTTTAAGCCCCCCTGGAGACCATGCTGAGCATTTATTGGCTGCTCAGCAAAGTGATGGCACATTCTTTTAGCTTTTCTGTTTCCTCATTTGTAACATTGTGATAATATTACTGGGTTCTTCAAGTGTATTGGGAGGTACACATGAGAACATTCACATTAAAATGCCTTGAAAAGTAAACTTACAGTGTGTGTGTGATATCTGTACCTTCTAGAAGCAGTTTCTTCCCTATGGCTCCAAAGCAGTGACTTACACTTTGGTCACCAAAACAGTCACAGTAGATATTTCAGACTATGGAGAAGGAAACACTGACACTGGCAGGAGGATGAGATGGTTAGAAGTTATAGGTGGTTATAGAGTTATTTGCAGGTAGGACTCTTAGTGCCTCTTAAATGTCACTTTATAGGTGCTCAGCCATTTCACCTCCATGCAAGAGTGGCTCTGTTCCATGTATATGCTGACCTACTCGCTGGATTCTATTTATGAGGAAAATAAACTACTTAAGATATTATAGGCATTTGAGTGGTACAAATGGGACAAAAGAACAGTTACAAATGATATCACGAGTATCAACTTCAAACTATCTCCCAGCCATCAGCTAAAGGATGCAATTAAGCTGGCCATTACAAACTCAAATTTATTAACCCTATTAAATAATTCCATGAGTGATAAAATAGAGCCCCCAAAAGATGGATAATAAAATTTAAAGGAAAGAAATCAAATGAAAAATTAAAAGGAGGCACTGACCCAGACATGGATTAAATTAAAAAATAAATATAAACAATTAATATTTATATTCATTGAGCAGTTATGCTATACCAAACAAATACGGTTCTAAGCTTATTCTATGTGACAACTAATTTAATCCTCATAGCAATCATATGAGGAATTATTATTTCCATTTTACAAATGAGGAAACCAAGGCACAGAGAGGTTAATATTTGGCCTAGGTCACACAGTTGGTAGGAGGTACAACCAGAAGTTGAACCCAGGCAGGCAGTCTGACTCCAGAGCCTGTGTTCTTAAGGAGTAGGCTAGATGAAATGAGAGAAAGTGATTTGGGACTATCAAAGATTCATACAAGATCAAGGTATTATGGTCATGATTATGGTTAGAAGGTACACTTGAGATAATCTATTAGAACCCCTCATCTTGCATCTAAGGGAACAGGACTGGTTAACTGACCTGCTCAAGTTCACAGATGAACTAAAGCAGAATCTAAATTTGCTCTATTTTAGGCATCAATATTATTAGCACCCTGCACCACCCTCCCCCCATTACATTGAGAGCATAGATTCTAATAACAATTGTGTTGCAATTCTGTTTTTTGCCGTGCCATCATAAGATGGTTCAGTGCACTGAAAGAAAAAAATGCTGGTAAACTGGAGTAGGGAGTTAGATAAATGAAGAGAGTAGCAAAAATACAATAATCTCTCAATTACTGAGGCTCTTTGGGGAGCAGTCCTAATCTTAGTCTTAGTCCTAAAATTCAGCAAGTGCCTGTGGCTTCCCGACACTGTGGGCTTGAATGAACATCTGCATATTAAATCACTGCCTCCCCCCCAGCCTCCACCCCGACTTACTCACTGACATGCCCAGCCCCTCAAAGAACTCTCAAGTTGGAAACATCCATCTACCCCACCACACACCTCCTTCCTGAGAGTTGTGTTCAAAGCTGTCTAGTTCAAAGACTGCCTTCAGTATTTATTTTAATCGTTGTGACAATATTAAATAGAGAAGTGCTAAAAATAAATTAGTTCAATAAACTGGGATTTTGAAAGCCTCCCTTCTTTATTCCAGAAATGCCCCTGTATCTTAGACTCACATTTTCCAGTAACAAATCCCAAATGATACTTTAAAGAAGGTAATTATTAGGTGTAACTTGAATGTCCCCAGGCCTCACCCGCCTGTGGGAACAAATGAGACCACTGAAGTGTTTATACCCACTTTTTACTGGCGTGGCGCCAGTGCCCTTGTTTGCTTGAGTCCCAGCTCCCAAGGCTTTTGTCACCAGTAAATCCCATTAACTATTTTCAGGGAATAAAAATAGAATCTGGGTAATAAAATAAAGTCTAACCTTTTTTTCCTTTATGTTTAGTCTAGTTTCACTTGCTCACAGGGTTCCGTGTGCAGAGGCCAGATCAGAGTTCTTGGTGGGAAACGGCTGTGCCTGACCCTTCAGCTCGGTGGACCGTGCGCGAAGTGCTGCATATGACACTTCAATTCAAGATGGCAGTGGCACACTGTGTACAGAAATGCTGCACCTGGCACTTCAATCTGGAGTGCCGTGAGCAGACAGCTGCACCTGATCCGCCAGAACTTCTCCCACTCCCCGCTGACAAGAACCCTATAAAGCAGGCCTGGCAATGGCCTGTCAGGGAGAGCATGTACTCTAGAGCACAAGTTCACACCTCTCCATTCTTAGATCAAAGAATAAAACTTTCCTTTGCTTGTGAACCAAACTCAGTCTCATTTTATTGGTGTGAGTGACACCAGGCAGAAGGACCCTTGTTGGGGACAGACTCGGGAGAGTAACACATTTTTGGCAACCACGAAGGGACTGACCGTGGCCCTTCTGCCTGCACCCACCCACCAGGCTCCAGACTCGCTATGGCTCCAATGGGAGGACAGCAGAAGGTTTGGTAGGTTTGCTTGGGAATGACTGCCTCTGATCTTGAGTACACTCTTACAGGGTGGAACAGCAGTTACTCTGCTCAACAACCCAATATCTGGGTGTAGTGGGCACACAGCATAACCTCCAGAGTAATCTGGACTGTGCCCCCTTGAGGGGATCATACTATGGCATCACTGAGGATCAGAGACTGAAACTCATGCGTGCTAGCCCGTTGCCTCTGGCTGGCCATCCCACAGTGGGTGACCTGGGGAGGTGTGGACTTGTGGGTGGGAAGAAACCATGGCAGTCTTGCCCACTGTCTCACCAGTAGTGCTGTACCCTTGACCCCCGTACAAGGCAATAGCAGATTTTGCCTCCTTGCCAACCTCCAGGGGTCAATGGTAGCATTCTCCATAGTCATTTTTGGCTTAGAAAAGGAAAGTGGCCAGCCGCGTGAGCCTATGGGTGAGATCAGGAAAAGGCCCAGGTAATGAGGACCGAGTGACAAAATGGAGCAAGGACACTCAATCCGAGTTCAGGAAAGGACACTGGGGATGCCTGGTGTGAAAGGGTCCCAAGGTAGGTATGCAACCAGTGACTTGATCTCTCTTCCAGTTAGCACTATTCTCTCTGAAGTGAGCTGGGAAGCCCCGTGAGCCACTTGCAAGACCAGGAAACCCTGCTATCGGGAAGCCCTGTGGGCTACTGGCAAGAACAGGAAACACCCTACTGCTCGACCTTTCCTCTGATCTCTCTTCCGATTCTTCCACTCTGGCAATCCTTCAAACTCCTTCCCTCTTGTGTTTATGAGGTGAACCTTGGGTATTCTTTATCGGCCAAGGTCCCACAGGCTCTCCTCCCACTGTTAGCACAAAGCATCAACTGCCCCAGTGAGCTGGTTAGTACCCTGTGGGAATCCCTTGCGTTCTTAGCCCACTCAAATCCTGTGGCATTTGCATGCCAGAAAACCACCCCAACCACCTCCTTGGTAGTTGGAGATAAATTCAAAACAGAACATCTGAAGTATGGGGAAACAAACATCCACCACACTGAAGGACAGCCCATTAGGGTGCATCCTGAAGATAAAGGAAATCAATCAGAAGCCAGAAGAGAACCCTAGGGCATTCCTAGAGTGCCTCACGGAATGCTTCCAAATCTATACTACTAGTGACCCAGAATCATTGGAAGGGAAAGCAATTCTGAGGTACTATCTACTTAATGGGAGACAAACTGGAGACTGGCGTTCCCCTAACAGGGGGCACAAAATGATAATGTTAATGGCTGAGGACAAACCTCCCCGGACAGAGCAAGCTGAACTTCCCAGAGTAAATCCCAGGGACAGGTGGGATAAGCTGTAGGAGCCAGTCCTGTGACAGCCCACCTACAACCTGGACATGCATGACCCAACAGAAAACAATACCCTCTCCACCAAGAGGCCTTGTTGGGCACTGCCCCTATTACACAAGGCCTAACTGACCAGGGTCGTCTTAGATCATGCCAATCAGCCTGTAATACCCCCTTTCTCTCTGTAAAGAAACCCACTGGGGAATACTGGATGGTACAGGACCTCAGGACACTCAGTGAAGCCACTGAAGATATACATCTAGTAGTTCCTAATCCCTACACCCCGCTGGCCACTCTACCGTCCACCAGGACCTGGTATTCTGTATTAGATTTAAAAGATGCCTTCTTCTGTATTCCATTAGTCCCAGAGTTGCAAGAAACTTAGCTTTTGAGTGGCAAGACCCAAACACACAACAAAAACAATGCTGCTGGACAGTCCTCCTAAGGGTTCAAAGATTCCTCCAACACCTTTGGAGAAAATTTAGCTAAAGACCTAAAAGATCTACATCTAGAAGAGGGAACCCCGCCTCTAGCATGTAGAAGACATTCTGATTGCCAGCCTTACTGAGGAGGCCTCTGACAAAAATACTGTAACCACTCTGAACCACCTAGCCCATAAAGGATATAAGGTGTCCAAGGAAAAGGCTCAAATATCTCAAGCTAGAGTGACCTACCTACGCTTCATTCTCACAGAAGGTCAGAGAAGCCTACCCCAGAAAAGGGGAGAAGCCATTTGCAGCCTCACTCCTCCTAAAACCAGAAGACAGCTTAGGGGTTTCCTGGCGATGGCCAGGTTTTGCCACATCTGGATCCCTGACTAGGGTCTAATAGCTAGGCCTCTATATGAAAAGTTGGAAGGATGATTATCCTTTTGAATGGAATTCAGAATGCAAAAGGGTCTTTTAAGAATTAAAAAAGCAATTACTTCAGGCCCCCGTTTTACACACCACCACCCGCCCCCCGCAAGATTTAGCCAAACCCTTTGACCTTTACATTCATGAGAAACAGGGAACTCACCCTTGGAATATGAGCTCAAAAACTGGGACCGCAGGACTTCCCTGGTGGTGCAG
This sequence comes from Balaenoptera musculus, assembly GCF_009873245.2. Lineage (NCBI taxonomy): Eukaryota > Metazoa > Chordata > Mammalia > Artiodactyla > Balaenopteridae > Balaenoptera > Balaenoptera musculus. Next base: position 60,023,243 of record NC_045791.1, read on the forward strand.
TGGTTACGAATCTGCCTGCCAATGCAGGGGACACAGGTTTGATCTCTGGTCCGGGAAGACCCCACATGCCGCAGAGCAACTAAACCCACGCGCCACAACTACTGAGCCTGCACTCTACAGCATGTGAGCCACAACTACTGAGACCGCGTGCCTAGAGCCCATGCTCCGCAACAAGAGAATCCACCGCAATGAAGAGTGGCCCCCACTCGCCGCAACCAGAGAAAGCCTGTGCAAAGCGACGAAGACCCAACACAGCCAAAAATAAAAAAATAAATAAATAAACTTATTTTAAAAAAAAAACTGCTAAGGGATGGCCTCCTTGCCTATGGGAAGTAGCAGCTACTACAACTCTGCTAAAAGGGACTGAAAAGTTAACGTTTGGTCAGCCAGTCACTATATGGACCTCGCACCAGGTTCAGGCTTTAGTAAGTCCTAATATAGCAGAATGGCTATTCCCCATAAGGTCGATTCAAGTTTGGGCTATGATTTTAGACAACCCAGTGGTTACCATAAAAACCTGTCACACGATAAATCCTAGCACACTGCTACCCACAGAAACGGGACCCCAGGAGCATGACTGTATAGAAACAACAGACATGATCTATTCCAGTTCCCCAACTAGGAAGTGAGCCTCTCCTGAACGCTGAAGAGGACTGGTTCACAGATGGGAGCAGGTTTATGAGAGGGAGAAAGGCTGGCAGCATACGAAGCCACCTCCCAGACCCAGGTCACAGAGGCATGAAGCCTAATGCCAGGGACTTCTGCTCAAAAGGCCAAGCTGATGGTCCTCACCCAAGCCTTAGAGCTTGGGACTGGGAAGATCTTAAATGTTTACACAGACTCCTGGTATGCCATTCTACATGTACACAGGGGTATTTGAATGGAAAGAGGTATGCTTTCACCTGTGAGAATAAACAGGTGAAACGTGGCTTGAGCATACTGAAGTTCTTAGAAGCAGCGCAGCTTCCAAAAAAGGTGGCAGTGACTAATTGTAGGGATCAACAAAAGTGGGATACAGAGTTAATAACGGGAAACAACAAGGCAGATACAGCTGCCAAAAGGGCAGTCCTAGAACCAGGCAGTAACTTGTCAACTACCCTCATACCTCAAAGGCCAGATCCATCCAATTACTCCTCAATCTACACAAAGGAAGTTATCAGACAAAGTCCCAAAGTGGGGCTTCAGGAGAGATCTAGGAGGCCATGTGTGGCTAGTTAGTGAACAAGGGCCATGCTTCTTTCCCCAAACTGCGGCTTGTCAAGACATCAGGAAAGCTCAACAAGGAACTCACTAATGGAGTGAAGCCCTGTGGAGAGTCAAGAAAACCGGATTAAGTTACTCCCAGTTGCCCTGCTCTGCATGCAGTTAGCTCCAAGAGATAAGTTAAAGTTAAGTGTGTATGAACTTACGTATGGTAGACCCATTCCCCAAGTGGAAAAACAACAAAAGCGTGACCAGGGATATTTAGGAAGTATGGAACTTCACTGATTGTTGGATCTATCACTCCCAACCTGAAACAGGAAAGGACCATCAGACGTATTTAAGAGGAGCCCTGAAAACTGAGACGGAAGCACTAAATAACACCCTCCTCCCAGCGGACAATCCCAATATAAACCCAACCACGGCAGTGAGCCTCAATATCAGGGCACACTTTTGCCTATATGCAAAAGACCTAGATACCTTCATTTTCAGGAACAATTTGCATATACTGGTGTCAATCCTACCTGGTGGGCAATATCACCCTTACAAACTGGACAGTACAACTTGCAACCTGCAATGGGAACCATATCCGAGTTCCAAACTGTAGACAGGCTGATGTCGAAACTGGTGCCAGTTGTGACACTTACGATAGAGAATACAAACAGCACCAACAATATGTAAATTATGCAGTCCAAAAGAGAAAAACACAGCTAAGAAGGATACCTGGACGCCCCAGTAAGACCTTGGATAGACCAGTGTGGATAAAGCACCAGGGTACCAGCGCTTCAAGAACTCAAGGTAAAGACTTCCCTGGTGGCGCAGTGGATAAGAATCTGCCTGCCAACGCAGGGGGCACGGGTCCAAGCCCTGGTCTGGGAAGATCCCACATGCCGCGGGGCAACTAAGCCCGTGCACCACAACTACTGAGCCTGTGCTCTAGAGTCCGTGCGCCACTACTGAAGCCCCCATGCCTAGAGCCCGTGCTCCGCAACAAGAGAAGCCACCGCAATGAGAAGCCCACGCATCGCAACGAAGAGTAGCCCCCGCTCGCCGCAACTAGAGAAAGCCCCCGCACAGCAACGAAGACCCAACGCAGCCAAAAACAAACAAACAAATAAATAAATAAATGTTAAAAAAAAAAGAACTCAAGGTAATGGCACAGGACTGGTGTGTTTATAAGAAGGGTTCATGTTCTTAGGTAAGCGCCCAAACTCACCAAGCGGCTGGGCATCCCAGTGCTTGGACAACACCAAGGTAAGAGGCTATATCACCATTGGAACAGTAGGGCCAGATCCGAGGCTGACTAAAGTTTACAATCAGACCATTAACAAAAAGGAGAAGCCATGATGTTTCAAGAGAGCGGCAGGACGACTAATTTCAGGACTCACTGTACTCACAGAGGTGCTAATGACCTTGGCCAGGGAAACCGTATATAACACTGTCACCATAAAGAAGGTAACAGCCACCGTGGAGACAGTGGCCAATGAGACGGGCCTTGACTTCAAACTATTACAAAAGTCTATTGACTCACTGGTCAGGATTGTCCTGGAAAACAAAATTGCCCTAGATTAGCTGACCAGGTAGGGGCCTATACACTGGCCAATACGAAGTCCTATTTTTATGTTAATGCAAGCGGCCTAACTGAAGAAAGTGCAGACAGACTACTGAAAAACCGCAACCTGTCTAGCAGAAACCAGGCAGCCTAATCTGGCCGAACAAATTTGGAGTGGGGCAAAACAGGACCTCCCTAGCGTCTCTTGGTTTCTACTCTTCCTGGGCCCCTTAATGACCATTATTCTCTTGCTAATATTTGGGCCATGCATGCCAAACTGTCTCCAAAAGGTTAGAATCTATAAAACTCCAAATGGTGGTTGCTCAGGGATCGAACAGTTAGGGCTGAGACCTGGTGACAATCAAACACATCTAAAGGCAGCTAGGGAGAAGTTCTCCTCCTCTACCCTGGGTTATGATGATGCCCAAAATCAGCAGGGAGTAGTTACAGAAGACGGACCTGTGCCCCTCAGTGCCTCTCAAGAATGAGGAGCAGGACAAGACAGGGGAGGGATGTGTCACCAGCAAAGCCCATTAACAATTCCCGGGAAATATAGAATCTGGGTAACAAAATAGTCTAACCTTTTTTTCCTTTGCGCTTAGTTTCACTTGCTCGCTTAGTTTCACTTGCTCACGGGGTGCTGCGTGCAGAAGCCTCGCCCCCAGCACTTCAGACTGGAGTTCCCAGTGCGAAAAGAACGCGCAAGCCACCTCAATTCAAAATGGTGTCCGCGGGCCCCTTGCAGAGACGCACGCCCCACGCACGCCCCACGCACGCCCCACGCACGCCCCACGCACGCCCCCACGCACGCACCACGCACGCACCACGCACGCACCACGCACGCACCACGCACGCACCACGCACGCACCACGCACGCACCACGCACGCACCACGCACGCACCACGCACGCACCACGCACGCACCACGCACTAGGATCTGGAGCCGTGAACTGCGCAGCTGCGCCCTCCCAGCGAGAACTCCGCCCCCTCCCTGCCCTGCTGCCCAGATCCCTATAAAGCAGCCCCGCCCACAGCCTGTCAGCGCACACCTTTCCATTCTTTGCTTAAAGAATAAGGCTTTCCTTTGCTTCTGAACCAGACTGGGTCTCGTTTGTTCTATTGGCGCAAGTGACACTGGCAGGAGGACCCCTGTTGGGGCTGGGCTTGGGAGGGCCGATAACACTTTGGGGGGCTCTCCCGTGGGGGTTCCACATGTGTGGCACTTCCATGGCATCTGTGCTCTGCTGGGCACAGAGTCCAGTGCTGGTGGCTGTCCTTCAAGTGCCTGGGGTGGAGTGGGTGAAAAACTCTTTCCCCCTGAAATGAAATACAGACACAGGATGTCAAAGCAGGGTCACTCTGTGGCCAGCGTGTTACAGCATTGAGGACGGTAGCCTCCTCTCTGCCCAGGAGTAAGCCTGCATCCAGGGCATCGGGTAGCGGGTGCTGTGCTGTTCTCAAGTCAATTCTCAAGAAGCAGGAACTTTAAGGAAAATGCCTCCCTTGAGTCCACAAAATCATAGATAGGTTTCCAGGAGTCTGAGAAGGCCTCTGTGATTGTGTAAGAAATTGAGTGTTGTAGGCGAGAATGTAAATTTTTCTATGGAGAGGGTCAAGTTCTTTCAGCAGATCCTCAAAGGGGTCCACAAGCTGAAAGATTAAGAACTATCTCCCCCTTCCAAGCTTTGTTATGAGGTTAAACTCCTCACCCCATTGCTCTGTCCTCTTTCCCAGGGGACTCTTTAGGCCCCTCCACTTGGGGCAGGTGGCAGTGAGAGAAGTCTGTTTGCTCTGCTCTGCAAATAGACTTTTCTCACCCTCACCCCCTGCAAAACTCTCCAAACATGCCTAAACTCAGTTGAAGACTATGGCCCCAAAAGACATCCTTGGTACAGGAGTTCAATTAAATGTAGAAAAGGTAAGTTTGCACATTTTATTGCCAGTCCTCCTGCATTTGTAGTAGAAGTTGTATTGCCATTTTTAAAACAGCCTTGGGGAAAAAAATCCTCTTTCTTAGAGAAAGTGACAACTTATTCTGGGGAAATTGTAGGAGTGGTAACGGAGAGTATTGATTTAATTAATTTTACTGCCTATCTGCATTGCCTGGGAACAGGTAAAATAACCAAATAAAATGGCAACATTTCATCTTCATGATCCCCGCAATCAAGTCAGGGGGAATTTACTAAATTGAGTAAGCTGCTGAGCAAGACACAGTTGAAAGACTACTTGTGAGATGTGGAGGTCCTGGCATTCAGAGGCACACCTACCATGGGCCTCCTGAAACTGAGCTCCAGTGGGATTGTTGGCACTGGTTTAAAGCAACGGAATGGTCCTCACCTGGGAGAGGGTACCCCCAGGTTAAGCATGGCCGTGGGGTGGGAGGGGGCCAGGGGCCAGTAGGACATTTGGGAGGAGGCTTTATCTCCAAGGGAGCCTCATACTTCTTTAATTTGTGTTGATTCATACTTAATTCCATCCTTTTCCTTTTTTTTTTTCTTTTTGCTCCAAAGTGGTTCAATTAATTAACAAATGGCCTGTATATCTTTTCCTGGAACATTCCATTTCCTTCGAAGTGGCTTTGGGGATAGTAGGAAACTGCTCCCCTTTTCCTTGTAGGAGCAACAAACCTGTGGGCTTTTTTCTTCCTTTGGATCCTTTTGTTGTAATGGTTCCCATCTGCTCCCCAGAGAAGGAAATTAAAAACTGCACTGCAGGGCTTCCCTGGTGGCGCAGTGGTTAAGAATCTGCCTGCCAATGCAGAGGACACGGGTTCGAGCCCTGGTCCGGGAAGATCCCACATGCCGCGGAGCAACTGGGCCCGTGAGCCACAATTACTGAGCCTGCGCGTCTGGAGCCTGTGCTCCGCAACAAGAGAGGCCGCGATAGTGAGAGGCCCGCGCACCGCAATGAAGAGTGGCCCCCACTTGCCGCAACTAGAGAAAGCCCTCGCACAGAAACTAAGACCCAACACAGCCATAAATAAATAAATTAATAAAAAAAACAAAAAACAAAAAACACAACAACAAAAAAAAACCTGCACTGCAGGGCTTCCCTGGTGGCGCAGTGGTTAAGAATCTGCCTGCCAATGCAGGGGACACGGGTTCGAGCCCTGGTCCGGGAAGATCCCACATGCCGCGGAGCAACTAAGCCCATGTGCCACAACTACTGAGCCTGCGCTCCAGAGCCCATGAACCACAACTACTGAGCCCGTGTGCCACAACAACTGAAGCCCATGTGCTTAGAGTCCATGCTCTGCAACAAGAGAAGCCACCGCAATGAGAAGCCTGCGCACCACAACGAAGAGTAGCCCCCGCTCGCTGCAACTAGAGAAAGCCCGCACGCAGCAACGAAGACCCTATGCAGACAAAAATAAATTAATTAATTAATTTTAAAAAAAAACTGCACTGCATTGGGCACATGGTGGATCAAGTTTTCCCACTACTGTTGTGAATGGAGCCGAGCACGTTTGCAATCGCTCCAAACTGTTCCCTTTCTTGACAGAACTGTCCAGAAGAGGAGGCTGTGTGGACAAGGCTGGCTTCCTGGCTTCAGAGCCCTGGCAGCTGAAGCAGCGCTTGCTCCTTAAATTTGACTTCCGGTCTTCCTAAATGCCAGATTGCTCCTGCCCCTAAGGGTTCTGACTCACCCTGTTGTCAAGTTCCAGCATTGCCTAAGAGCTTGGCTCCACTCTGTGTGTGCTTTTAACAAGCAGTATTTTACTTACTTTCTGAGATGCTGAGAGTGGGCGAGCCGGCCGTGAGAATCAAACACGGAGTGGGGAGGCCTGTGGGCCATTGCTTCAGGCCTCAGGAAGTCAATCCCACAGGTGCAGCTCCACCTGCCCTGGGACGCCCCAGCTAGTCACATCCACCAGCTTTATTGTGCAAACCCGGCTCACATCCTCCACACTCACAGATGGCAGGGCTTAGCTTCCAGGTGTGAGGGAGTGAAAACATGGGCAGGAGGCCTTCCATTACCTGTTGGTTTCTCTCTTCAATGACTAATATAGGCAGAGCTACGTAATGGGAGAGTCAAGGCTTGGAGTCCTTGGTGAACGTGATTGCTTTTCTGCCTGTAATGTATGTTTTCCAGCTTGGCTCTAGTAAGTGTTGTAACAGATGCAGAAAAGGGAGTCACCCTATTTTTCTCTGAGATATTCATGGTCAGAGGATGAGCTAGTATTCATCAGTGGCAGCCCTAAATAAGAAAGCCTTTGCCACAGCATTTGCATTTGGCTAGCAAAACGGGGCAAAATTCAAAAGGAGGAAATAGAAATTAGGGAGTGCCCCCTTCTTTTCTGTCTGTCACATGAAATATGATTCTGGTTCTGCTGTTGTCTCCAGCTGCAACAAAGAGCATTTGACTCTGTGTGAGGATCCCCCTCTGGCTCACTTTATAGATTCTGATCATAATGACATGAGATCTCAGAGTGGCAATTAGATGACATTAGCACACAGAGGCCGGCAAAATTCATGCTCAAAGCAGTTAAAGATCATTTATAACCTTCCTGAGACTGTTCAACATATGCCATGGTTCAGAAGCATCCATGACTTCTTAGAGCACTCATGTCTCTAGCTATCATTTATTATTATTATTTATTAAGTAGGTAGGATCATCTTTCCCCACCCTCATCATCATCAAGATATAGCCAATGTGTCTATCACATCCAAATACAGCTATTTGATCTGAAAACCATCCTGACCTGAGTTTAATACATGACAATTTCCTACAGTGATTTTTTTGGAGCCAACCATATGGGAATTTGTGTACCTCGTGGGCAATTAAATAATTAATACTATTTGCTCTAGCATCAGTGGTCTAACAGATTACTGTGTCACTTCAGGAATTTCCAATTTAGATCAGTAATTTTAGGAGATTTACTTCCAGAGTTTATTCTTTTCCATCAGAAGTTTAGCAATAAATGATAACATTCTTCTCCCCAGATCTCCATGAACGTCGTGCCAGATGACAGCTCAAATGCTCTATATAGGGTCTACGCCTAAGTGGGTTAGACAATGGTTTGACTGAGAAAGAAAAATACATCATTTAACCAAATATTCTTCCCTCCCCCACCACTCACATACCTAGAAAGCGGGTTTTTTTTGTTTGTTGTTCCTCAGGCTTGGGAGATATATTTGCCCTCAATAGTGACAAGGGGCACCCAACTCCTCTCACCTTCCTAGGTGTGGTCCCTCTTCAGCTCTAAATAATTAATGTATCTCAAACCTGGCTTCTCATTCAGATCACTTGGAGAGTTTGTTTGTTTTCCTAACAATGCCCGGGGCTTACCACCAAAGATTCTGCTTCAGTTGATGTGATGTTGAGGCCACCGCTGTGCTATTTTTTGAAAGCTCCTCAGGTGATCCGCAGCCAGATTGAAGGCCTCTGGAATAAACTCATCTCAGTATAACCAGAAACAGAATAAATCAATCCAAGTTAAACAGACAGACACATGTGAAAAGGAACCTACTACCTGAGACTTTACTTTCTTTGAAGGTCTTAATAAGCTCCTTTAGGGCCAGGTGGGAGTCTCAGCACCAGTGTCTGGCACATTGTGGTTTGTAGAATGAAGATGATTATTTATTCTTATCATGCAACAGTGATTCATAATATATGTCCAGAAGTCATTTTTTGACAATCTCAACTTATAAACTATGGAACACCTGAAAGGAAAAAAGGAAAAAACAAATGCTGCAATAGAGCAGCTAAAATTATGTCAAAAAACGAAAAATGATTCTGATACACTTTACTCCTGGGACCATCCCTCAGGCTGCTCTGGGAGCTCTCTTCTTATTTTACACACAGTTCTAACAGTCTTGCTTCTCTGGTTCTTCATTTACAGAAACTTAGAGGAGTGACTAAGGAAAATGACACATCAAAAAAGTAAACAATGGAATTCAGAGAGAATATGATAGTTTGGGACTATTTAGGATGAGGGCAAATAGTTTTACATACCGAGCATCCCTGACTTGGTGCCCATCATTCATTCATTTATTGGGATTCACTAGTGCAAGGTACCATGCTGGATGCATGGCGATTACAAAGGTGAACACTTTCATTGAGTACGAGTGAGTCTCTACCTTGGCCCCAGCCCCTTTATTTTCGCTCTTGAGTTGCTTAAATACAGTAGCATCATGCAGCTGCTGCTTAGTTTTCATATAGCATTTTTTGCTGTCCAGAGTATTTTATAGTTTTTTATTACTGACACCCTAGTTCAGGTCATTCTTGTGGCCGCATAACTGTCTCTCTGTCCACATAAACTTCTCCAACCCCTACTTTATATTTCTGCCACAAAGATCTCCCTAAATGCACATCTGATCATATTACTCCCAGGTAAAATCCTCTAATGATCCCACAAGCTACAAGATTTCACTTGGACTTCTACATGAGGTTCTTCATGACTGATCCATGACTATGTCCCAGCCTACTCTTATCCCTCCTGTTTCTCATTTTCAGGTTCTATAAACCCCTCACTGTTCCCTTCACACTGTATTTCATAATTCTTTGCCTTTGCTCATGCCATTCCTTCTCTTTGGAATGCTTTTTCTTCTTGCCATTTTAGCTATCCTGTCCTCCAGGAAGTTTTCCTTGACGTCTACTCACTCTGCACATGTGCCACCTAACCCATTGGGTTCGTTGTCTTCCACTTGCTCTCATTATGTACTAGAATAATGTTCACGTGTGTTGTCTTCACAGCTACTTCTTCCCTCTACTGCTCCCTTACTTCCCAGCATTTTAAGGAACGTGAAGGCAGGAACCATTCTTATCCATTCTTAACAATTCTTATCATTGTCTTTCCAGAGTCTGACATCAACAATAAGTGGCTGTTAAAGGGGACTAAACTGAAAGCTCTTTCCCGTTTTTATTACTCAGATGTCATGTCTCAGCAGGAACTTCTGGAAGTAGTTCACGAGCCCTGAGTTTCTACAAGTTGTTCCTAGGATTTAGATGAGGATTCTAATGCTCTGACAGCAGTGAGCGGTCATGGAGAACATGGGAGCTGGCAGGAGGCTGTCTGGGATAAATATGTGAGTTACTTCATCTCTGGAACTTCAGTTCCTCATCTGTTTCTCAGGTGTGTGCAGTGCTTGTCATGCCAATAATATGAGAGCTAAAAATTTATTGAGCATTTATTATTATTGTTTTTAGTGGATCTTCACAAAACATTTTGATATATGCAGGACAAGTATCATCCCCATTTTATAGATGAGAATACTGAGTCTCAAACTTGCTTAAGATAATGTGTCAGTAAGGGTAGGCTCTGGGGATTGGAATTTGGGAATTCTGATTTTTGTCCATTTTTCTTTCCATAACTATATGACATCATCTACATGTGTCACAAATGATGGTTTTAATGATGAACTTGAATCATCAAGAAAATATTATAGACAGTATATCATGCTTAAGAAGGTAGGACAATAGATAACAACTTTTAGAAAAGGTTCCATCCAAAAGTTTAAATAAAACCAAGAAAATGTGGTTCTGAAGGGACTAAGATTTGTGTATGTGAAAAATAAACTTATTTGGACAACTTATTCCCTGATTTATAAATCAAGTATTATTGTAGCCAAATTTTAGTAATATAGTAGGTTTATTAGAAATTAGAATCAAGGGATAGAGAGCTTCCTTGAGATGTATTCTAGAGTATTCTCCTACGTTTGCTTATAGCCATGCTTTTCCTAGTCCACAGCAATAATGGATAAATTTTAGAGATCTTGCTTTGAAAGCCACCTTCAAATATCCTCTTACTTTTCTAGAATTGCTACCTAAGAACTAGGAGCAATCTTCCATAAACACCTAAAACCTATTTTCTCTTATTTCACTTAAATCAGAGGTAACTTTGTTCCTCTATTTACCTTTTTTTAAAAAAAAATTTTATTAGGGTATAGTTGTTTTACAATGTTGTGTTAGTGTCTACTGTACAGCGAAGTGAATCAGTCATATGTATATATATATCCCCTCTTTTTTGGATTTCCTTCCCATTTAGGTCACCACAGAGCACTAAGTAGAGTTCCCTGTGCTATATAGTAGGTTCTCATTAGTTATCTATTTTATACATATTAGTGTATATATGTCAATGCCAGTCTCCCAGTTCACCCCACTCCCTTTATTTGTCTTGAATCACTAGGTCCTCTTCCATATTACAAATGATTTCTGTTTTGTTTTGCTTTTAAGTAAAGGTTACAGGTAGGATTTTGTTTGCAAGGAGAAAAGCAAGTGAATTGTTTCCTAGGGCATTTACAATCTTTGTTTCCTAAAAATATATGATTGTTTGAAGATGAACCTCCTTGGAGTCTTAATCTCAAATCTAGTCTACTCAGTATAATCTTTGGAAATGTTTATTGCTTTACTCTGGACTTGATATGCAGCACTGCCTAGACCCAGGGGTCTAACAGGTATCCTGAGGCCAATAAAGCTTTCGTCAGTGTTATGAACCGGTCTGTTGATCTTCTCTGTTTTACACTAGGGCAGGGTGGGAGTGGGGTGGGAGAACCTGTTAGGATGTGGATATATGGGCTCCTCTCCTACCCTCCTGAATAATAACCTCTAGTGGGAGGGGTGTGGCACCCAGGAATCTGAATTTTAACAAAGTTTCCAGGTGATTCTTCTACACATGACCCTTTGAGAATCCGTGATCCAGATTGTACTTTGCACCTCAGTGAAGACAGCAGTCAGTTCAAGTTTTGTGCCTAGAGACAAAGCAAAGCAACCACCCTATTACAAAAGCCCTGCTTTCTGGCTTGAGACCAGTGCTGCTTTTCCACTCTTGCTTGGTGTTCTGTTTCCAAGCCAACTTCAGTGCTTAACTGCTCAGTATATTGATTTAAAATGGGCTCAGCCATGTTGTGAATTGTGAGTGAGAATTAAAGCCAGTCTTTTGTTTTAAAGAAGGTGTGAACTTGACTACCAGCTATCTGTAATGACAATGCATCTCAAGAGAGCCTCCTATCACCAGGAGCTACAAGGAGGAGCCTACTGATCTTTATCTTAGAAAGCCAGAAATCGAAGTGCAAAGTGTTTCTTCACTTCACGGTTTTCCTATTTATCATGCAAGCTTCGATTTTAATGTTTAGTCCCATACGTGCCATGAGTTTATATGTAGTGGAAAGTGAAACGGTTTTGGCATCCAAATAATGAATTTTCTTAGAGGAAGTGTCTGCATGGGATTCCAATCCTTGACGGGAAGGAGAGCTTGTGTTTTGTATTATCCTTTAATCATTTGAAACTTCTGGGCTTTGTAGGTTAAATGCTGTCAGCTGCTCTTCAAGGAAATTACTAGCTCTTCATTCTTAGTTCTTACATAGTCTGTGTTCTTTACGCATTTGATTCTTCCCCACTGCCTAAAGTGCAGGGAATGAAACATCAGACAATATGCCTAAGATGGTCGCCATCTCAGAGAAGGAAAAGGAGGCTGTCTTTTCTTTCAGTTGGTGGCCTATTGACCATGTATGTATTTTATAATAAAAATGCACTTCCAGTCAACAGTGAAAGGCAGATGCATTTTGATCTTTCTTTAAAAAAAAATTTATCTATTTATTTGGTTGCACTAGGTCTTAGTTGCGGCAGGTAGGCTCCTTAGTTGTGGCATGCATGTGGGATATAGTTCCCTGACCAGGGATCGTACTGGGGCTCCCTGCATTGGGAGCACAGAGTTTAACCACGGCACCACCAGGGAAGTCCCCGTTTTGATCTTATAATAATGTCATTACTATAATAAATAGGCAAAATTTCTATTAAAAACAATGGAGTTGTATGAATCTAGGCACTGGTTATGCAATTGCCATAGAATTGGTGTTTAGTAATAAAAGACACACAATTGGTTGAACAATAGAAGAACCCAGAACATAGGAGATAGATGGGAAGAATCCATGTGAGAGGCATGGAGAATCATAGATCTCAAATGGTATTTACATTCTTTAAACAATTGGGTGTTTCCTTTTTCAAAGTAATCTTATTACAATTTCTCAACATGTCAGGAAAATAGTTTTTCTCAAGGCAGAAAAAAAATCTGAAGTAACGGTAAAACTCTTTCCTTGCTTTTTATTTCTATAATTAATTACTTTTGACATTTATTATGCATTTATTTTCCAATTATAATTTCTTGGAGTCTTTTAAAATTGCATCTCTGTCATTATATAGTGGAAGTCATCTGTTTTGGTTATAACAGGACAACTGATTATACTTACATGATTCTGAAACAGCAACATGTATTCATTGTAAAAAATTCAAACTATACCAAAAATTAAGAATAAAATGTAAAGCCATATGAAAATTTACAACTCTGGGGTAACTTCTACCAGTCTGGATTACCACTTTTATCAGACATTTCTCCATGTATATTTACAAACATACAGATACAGTTTTAAACTTTAATACAAATGTGATCATACTCAACATGTATGTTCTGTAACCTTTTATTTCCCCCACTAGGACACATATCATGGACATCTGTTCATAATTACACAATTATAGAATTACATCATCAGTTTTTAATGTTTTGCTGTTTCCTACTGTGCAAATTCCATAATTTACTCATCCCTATGAATGAACATTTTTTTTCACTATTTTGAAACATACTTCCAGACTCACAGCACCACTGTATATATACCATGTAGCTGAGAAAAGAATTTCAGTGCCATTAAGAATTCTGCATCAAATCAAAACTACAATGAGGTATCACCTCACACCGGTCAGAATGGCCATCATCAAAAAATCTACAAACAATAAATGCTGGAGAGGGTGTGGAGAAAAGGGAACCCTCTTGCACTGTTGGTGGGAATGTAAATTGATACAGACACTATGGAGAACAGTATGGAGGTTCCTTAAAAAACTAAAAATAGAATTACCATATGATCCAGCAATCCCACTACTGGGCATATACCCTAAGAAAACCATAATTCAAAAAGAGTCATGTACCACAGTGTTCATTGCAGCACTATTTACAATAGCCAGGACATGGAAGCAACCTAAGTGTCCATTGACAGATGAATGGATAAAGAAGATGTGGCACATATATACAATGGAATATTACTCAACCATAAATAGAAACAAAATTGAGTTATTTGTAGTGAGGTGGATGGGCCTAGAGTCTGTCATACAGAGTGAAGTAAGTCAGAAAGAGAAAAACAAATACCATATACTAACACATATATATGGAATCTAAAAAAAAAATAGTTCTGATGAACCTAGGGGCAGGACAGGAATAAAGACCCAGACGTAGAGAATGGACTTGAGGACACGGGGAGGGGGAAGGGGAAGCTGGGATGAAGTGAGAGAGTAACATTGACATATATGCACTACCAAATGTAAAATAGATAGCTAGTGGGAAGCAGCTGCATAGCACAGGGAGATCAGCTCTGTGCTTGCGATCACCTAGTGGGATGGGATAGGGAAGGTGGGAGGGAGATGCAGGAGGGAGGGGACATGGGGATATATGTATATGTATAGCTGATTCACTTTGTTATACATCAGAAACTAACACAACATTGTAAAGCAATTATACTCCAATAAAGATGTCAAAAAAAAAAAAAATTCTGCATCAGATTTAGATGTAAGCCTTAACCAAAAGTTACAGAAACATTAAGCACTATGACACGTTATCTTTTTAGCTGTTTTTAATAGTCTTCTATTTTCACCTTTGATAAATAAGCTTGTAAAATTGTGACTGAACCAGCTTTAAACTGTCATTATCCCATTATTTTTTTATCTGAGTGAAATTATTGAGGCAAATTTTTTTTTAATAACAGACATGTAAAAATTTATTGAGCTGTACACTTAATATTTGTGCATTTTATGTTTTTTTAATCAGTCATCAATTTTATACACATCAGTGTATACATGTCAATCCCAATTGCCCAAATCAGCACACCACCATCCCCACCCCACCGTGGTTTTCCCCCCTTGGTGTCCATACGTTTGTTCTCTACATCTGTTTCTCAACTTCGAGGCAGATATTTTGAGGAGATGAGGAAGGCTGGTGTTTTTCAGAGTGCAAAGTGATTTTGGAGTGTAAAGAATTTCTTTGGGTTGAGTTCCATTGAACTTTGTCACTTACCTGTGTCCCTGAACTATGAAACTATGAACTATGAATATCTAGACTAAGGAATAGTTTCTCTTGATAAATAAACAATTAACAAATACTGTGGACACTAAAAAACAAATCTTTTAAAATTTACATGGTTAATGTCTTTGGATAAAGTCTTGGATATAGAATTCCTGGGCCAAAGGTTATGGATAATTGATATAATGGTATGTATAATTCCAGAAAAGTCAAAGCAATTTTTATTGCTACCAACAGTGTATGAATGTGTCTATTTCCCCACTCTCACTGATATAAAGTTTAGAGAATTTTTATGCTAGATCAAAAAATGTTGATTTATTTCATTTGGATTACTTTAGTGATGACAAACATCTTTTTACATTTATTAAGCATTGGTGTATATTTTGTCTTTTCTGGATTGCCTTTTTGCCTATTTTGCTATTAGATTGTTTTTCTTCTCTGAAAGAGTTCCCTCACCCCATTTTATGATTTCTCTGTATAATAAAGATATGAAACTGTATGTCACATGGATTATAAATATTTTTCTTAGTTTGTCTTGTATGTTTAAATCCTCTTTATAGTATCTTTTAATATTTTTAAATCAGAAAGAAGTTTATTTTTTATAATGGTAGTAATTTTTTTTACAACATAAAGAAGTTTTTCGTTTTATACAACTTGAAATTCTGTTTTTGTTACATGGAATACAAGATTTATAAAATTCAAACAACTCTGTGATATGCAAACATTTTGCATTTACTTCTATTATCATAGTATTATGTCTATTTGCATTATACCCTTTTGAATAGAAACATCAGCTTACAATGAAAGAATCTGCTATTTCTTCTCTGTTACAGATGTATTTTTCTCTGAGTCTAGGTTAACACTAAAGACTCAAAGTTGGCTAATTTGAGAAATTGTAAAATTTAGAAATTTAAAATGAGAAGAATTAATTTCACTTATCCACTTACTATGAAAATTTGTGTAGCAAACTGTAATTTACAGAAACATTTTTATGTGTTTAATTTTATTTGCTTCTCAGAACCACCCTGTGAGTTGGGTACCATTATATTTGTTTTATATATGTGAAATACTGAGGTGCTGGGAAAATTACATAAGATCATTTTCTGACATAAAATCACAGAACTAACGAGCGTATGAAATGACCAGAGTTTCAATTCAGGTCTTTTGAGTGCAGAATATGTATTATTCTTTTTAATTCACCTCTATCCTAATTTTACATTTCCACTGTAATAAAAATGAAAAACAGGTGCTTAATGACAAGCTTGTCCAAGCATCTGTAGATAAGTGACTTCTTTAAAATGAATAATGTGACATAGTTATTTTCATTGCATCCACAGAAGGGATTGATCTGACAACCTGAGGTTTGATACAGTTTGAGTACTTACTGAGGAGTAGAAGGACACATTATATTGTCATTCTGCTTTAGAAATTTTAGCCAAAGAAATCAGGGCAGTTCCTGACAGTCGTTCTCCATAGCTGCTGAGAACCTGCACCACATCCCTGATGAATTCTCCCGTGGAGCTAATTACTTGGAGGAAGGAAGGAGGGAAAGCTGAGCATGCCCTGTGGACTTTTTTCTTTCAATACACAGCTTCTCCTCAACCTACCAAGGTACCAGAAACTTGTATTTTCTCAGAGAGGCCATGCCACCTCTGATATTAACTGAGGGCCATCATATTAACAAAACAAAGATCTGATGGAAGGAAAACTACAAAGAGAGACCAGAATCCACACAGCAGACCTAGAGAGGTGAAATGAAATCCTTCCGCCTGTTACCTGAAGATGCTTGTGCTTACCGAGGGTGTATGTCTTGATGCTGACTTAATCTTTATCTATCAGAGAGTTCCTGGTCATCTCCCCCGTCTCGCTATGATCCCTCTCTCCGATGGCACCCCAGGCAGTGGGCGCACCCATTCCTCAAAACATCCCCAAACTCATTCTCCTCAGTGAATCTCTTTAGACTTCCAAAGGGAGACTTAGCACAATAGGATTTTCACCTGATGTTCTTTCAGCTCTTTCTCCTTTTTTTTTTTTTTCCAATGGGAATCCTTTGGTTCTCTTTCTTAGCTACATTAACTGTAGTGTAATTTTCCTTAAAGCATTTTCTGGGAGAAAAATTCTACACAACCACAACGATTTCTGCTCCAGAAAATAAGAATTCCCTTAGGGCAGATAAGAAACAAATCAAGGGTGATATGTTTGGTGCATAATACAAATGAAAAATTTGGTGTTTTTTTTTGCTTTCACAATCCTTTAATCTTGTTAAACAGGTAAAAGTTAGAGGCATCTGCAGCTGCATATTCCCGGGTCCTGGTCCTATCCAATGTCAATATATCATTGACATTTACTTATTGAAAGTTCCTTCCTCTGCCTATTTGTGAGTGCATTTCACGTGTGCCTTTTAAAAACTCATTATTTAGCTTTTAATACCCAGGAGGTCACTTCTCTCCTGAAGAATTATGGTACTTGAGAAGAAGAGGAATGCTCCTGGGACAAGGTTGCCAGATTTAGCAAAGAAAAATACAAGCTGTCCACTTAAATTTGAATTTCAGATAGACAACAAATATTGTTTTGGTATCCATATGTCCCAGATATAGCATACTTATTTATGGAACATATTAATCTATATGCAATATCATAATAAAAATTATGAAAATATTATACTAAAAATTATTCATTATTTATCTGAAATCAAAATTTAACTAGGTGTTTTATATTTTATCTGGCAATCTTATGTGAGACCAGTTTTAGATTCTACAGAGACCAGAGCTGGACTATTTCAGAGTAAGCAGCACATGTTTTAACTTTCGGAATAAGTTGGCGGGGGGCAGGGGTAGAATGTTAGTCTTTTCCCACTACACATGGCATAGGATGGGGTATTAGTTCAAATATATATATCCCCTCAGGGTTGACCCACTCTGCCACCTCAGAATCAGGGTGGATAAGATATAGCTGTTTGAGAGTGTTTTATAAATCATTGCCTGAAGCTATTGATGGCTTCTTTTGGAGGCATGCATTTTAATTAATTGTTATTCTTTTGTACTTCCTCCCTTAGGTGATTTTTAAAAACTTAAACTCTATAATAATCAGTAAATTCCTAGGTCTATTTATATGTTGATATTTTAAATTTCTTGAGGATTGTAGAAAGATTTAATGATATAGAATGATACAAGAGAAATAAAACATAATTGTCAATGGTGTCTACAAAAAAAAAAGCTTCTCCAAAGAGTTAAACTAAAACACAGTTCCTTCAGAGTATGTCTGAAGGTCCAACCAAGGTTTAATGTAACAAGTAGTGGTCAGAGTTCAAAAGAGTCATATTAAAAAACCCCCTCAAATTCTGAATGTCAAACTGGAATCTTAATAGACTCTAAAACTAATTATAAGCTTAGAATATTGAGGTCAACAGTTTTCAAACAGTCGGATTAACTCTTTGATAGAGGAAGTCTGTTCCCACGTATCACAGCTGCACAGCCATCCACTGGCCTTAATTTTTTAGAAATGAGAATTTAGGTCCTACTCCCACCCCAATTCTTCTTAACCTAAAAAAGAAGCAGAATCTATAATGGCTACAAAGCTACTAACACTCCCCTTAAAATTCTATAACAGAGCGGTAGATTAAAGATGGCCATAAATTCTTTGCTCTTCTTCACATTGAAAAGTGATTAATCAACTTCCGTTTGAATCTGGATTGGTCTCGGTGACTTGCTTTATCAATAGAATGCGGCATACGTGACATGCTGGGAGTTTCGAGACAGTTTTATAGGAAGACTTTTCATTTCCACCCAGAACCTCTTCAAATGCTCTCGCTGGGCACCCTGAGTTTCTATGTAACTACCTGAGACCACTTAGCTGGGGAGACCACCCAAAGGCCCTCTGATAGACTGTTCCAGTAGGATCCAGCCTCCCAGCCCCTCCATCCAGGCAGACATATGAGCAAAGCTATTTTGGCTTCCACACCAGCCCACCCACCAGATGAATCGACCCAGGGATCTCCTATTGAGGACTTGGGGAACAGAACAGCCCAGCCAAGCCTTGCTGGAATTCCTGACCCCTGAAATTGTCACATAATAAAATGGTTTTATTTTAAGCCACTTTGTATTAGAGTAGTCCATTAAACAGAAAACCAGAAAAAACAGTGATATATTGCTCTTCACACTTAAAAACAGAACGAAGTGGAAGAAAAGAAGGGTTGGCTGATTAGAGAAGGTCAAAGGGGAGGAGTGGAATCAAATCCTCTAAAAGGAGATCATTATTGCATTGGACACAAATAAAAGATGAGTTAGGAATTTAGAAGACTCACAGAGTGTTTAAAAATTGTGTCACAATTTTTGGTAGACCGCTACTGTGATTTTGGGCCACACTCACAACTTTGGTTCAACTTCTTAGAGATTCAGAGAGAAAACAGCAGTAAAGTCTTGCGTCATGCAGCTGCTCTGAACAGTAATGAATAAAGATGACAAATAAATATGCTGCAAATAAGAACTGAAAATGCTAAATATGTAAGAAGCAATCTTTGCACCTACTGAAAAGCCTTCATCAGATGATTTCAAATTGGAGGTGTCTCAAGAGAAAACAACTTTGAAAATACAAACAGATTTTTATTTTTTGTACTTTTATTGAAAAGGTACATTTAAAAAAATACACAGACATTTTACCATTTACAGATTGCAGATATAGATGCTCTAAAAGAGTTCACTCTATTTTGCTGTCTTATACCTCTTGCCCCTGATATGACAAACATTCCAGTCCTGTTGATATCAGCTTAGAAACAGGGGCATGGGAGCATGACCTGCAACAGATTCAGTGAACAGAAAGACAGATTGTTCAATTATAAATTTTTTTATCTTCTGTACATTATTGCATTAGGGAGCCACAAAATTATGTAGCATCATTACAAATGAAAACAGGTTAAAAATGAAGAAGATAATGATGTAGAAATACATGGATTCATTGTCTTCTTGCTGAACACACAAGAGGTGCAAAAATGTGCAATTTAGGAAGCTCTTTTTCTGTTTGCATACATTTGCTTAGCAACTCAAACTGGTGAGGAAGCTACAAAATAAGTTAAACAAAAATAGCAGACAGGTAGTAATTAGAGCTATGTTATATGGCTTTCTATTTTGTTTAAATATCACCAAATAAAATGTAAAATAAAGAAAATACGTTATCTTTTGTTCTCTTAAAGAGAAAATTCAAAGCTACTTTGCTTCCTAATGTTTACACAGCAACTAAAAATGTTTAATTCAGACAAGAGATACAGATCTAGTACTACACAGGATACAACAGTACTTGGGTCTAAAACAGTACACAATCCCTGTCAACAATAGTACACCAAAAAGAAAACGCTGTGATCCGTTGGTAAGATGGTATCCACAAGTAAGCACTTGTGTTCATCTATTTTTGTTCCACACTAGAATGTGCCCAGTTGGATTCCAGGATTATTTACAGACGTGTGAGGAAGACCCTAGTTTTCAAGTCTGTCAGGAAAATATTCCATATTGTTTCTAAGCCAGATCACACCCACGGAAAAATAGTCAGAAAATGATATATATGTATATATATATATATTTTTTTTTTCCTGACCAATACATTTGCAAGAAACTAAATATCTCTGATACACGAATTGTATGGGGTAGGGCAGGGGGAGGGGCTAGGGAGATAAAGCTTCTGCTGCTCAGATTCCGAAATTATAGGAGCGGCCCCTAAAAGCACTCTTGAATCTAGCGACTTACTCTTTGGAGTTGGGGCTCAGGTGGTACGCTGCATTTTGCAGTTGGGTGGGACACTGCAACACCAAATGCTCAAATTGCTGAATCCTTTTGGCTTTCCTGCTCTACTTTTCCTACTGGCCTCAACCGTCTGGGTGCTTGCAGACATTAGTACGGGGCGAAGAGGATGGAGGCGGGAGTGGCGCGGATGGGGCCGTGGCCGGGCCTCAGCAGAGCTGGAGGGATGGCTGGAGCCTGGAAGAGCGAGGCCGACGGCCGGGGTGGCAGTGACAGCGCGGAGGACACTGCCGCCGCCGCTGCCAGGGGCGAGGACAGGAAGGCCGGGGCCAAAGGCTTCATCATATCCTTCTGGAATGCAAGTTTTGCCTAATAGAGGGAGAAAACCAGGAGTGGGGTGGGGAGATTGTTTTGAATAACAGCAGCACAGATATTTTCATAAGTAAAAGAGAGACATTCAGAAGTCAAAATTTTAAAATCTTAACTCTCAGAAGTCAAGACATGATTATTTTCACAAAGCTGGTTTCAAAGCCTCTTGGCATACCTTTTCTTTGATTTGTTTCCATTTCAACTCTTTTCTGGTGGTCCTTGCCCCTGGGCACTAGGACAGAGGAAAGCCTCTCTGAATAGATACTGAAAGTATTTTATGCTGCTGCTCACAAGGAAAAAACAAACACACCCAGAAGGTTTCCTGCTTAGATTATGGAGCTCAATTCAAACTAATGACTTGTTTTAAACCACAATGAGGCTTTTTGGAGAATATGCATTACCCTTTACTTCACCTCTTAAAAAAGCCGCACTGGGTTAGGTAACTGGAGTTTGGGACATTGGGGACCCATGAACAGTCATGAAAACAAAGTCAGTTTACACCGCTCTGGCCACTTAAAAAGTATTACTTGAAAAACTGCAGCTAACTCAAATTTGTCATTGGCAATGATTGTAAATGGGCTAGAAACTTTCTCTATTTAAAAGGGATCCCAAGGTGGAATCTTCCTGTGAAGTAAGAAATCAATCCTTAATCCCTCTCTTTTGCAATCAGGAGGAGCTTTGCAAACTGGATTTGCTTAATGCATGTAATGCCTGCGTGCAGCATCGACTGAGCTTTGGAAAAACTGGAGGTAATGTCAGTATTGCCTTCAGCTGGCCAATCCCAGCTTTCAACCTCAGCAGAACACCACGCTGGGCTGAGTCCCAGGGAGACTAGGAAATCCATCCATCTGGGTATTTATATGACATCTATTGGTGGAGCCCCTTAATGTTTTTACAAAGAAACTGAAAATAGCACATTTTGAGAGCAGGTAAGACAGGCTGACTATCAACATGCCTGCTAGACAGGGAAAGAGAGAGGAATACACACAGCCACTGTACTTTCTGGAGAAAGAGAGAGAAAGAGGTGGGGGGAACACCCCAGAAAGGAGGAGGATATTAAGTAGATGGATTTTGTGTTTGGAAAGCAATCCCTTTCCCCAGGTTTAACATGTTCCAAGATTCCTCAGGCATCACTGCCCTTGTTCCTGAGCCTTTACTTTTCTGTATATGCTGAAGAAGGGAATCTCTTGAAAAGGTCCTGGTAAAGAGTAAGGTATTAGCCCTTAAAGAGGTTCAGTTTCTTTTTTTCTAAGGAAACTTTCTTCAAGGTGTCCTCCAGCAGGGACTAAGTTCATTCTAAAACTTCTCTCTATGAGGGCTATTTAAGTTCAAAACCCTTTCAGGACCAGTTAGACCCTAGGCCCTCCTTACCCACAGTGCCTGCCCCAGCCAGCAAGGCTGCCCCACAAAAACAGACGAGTAGGCGAAGTGAACTTACTGCTAAAATGCTTGGGCTCCGCTGGAGTTTATTGTAAGGGCTGTACTTCGGCTTCAGTGGTTTCCCTGCAACTCGATCCTTATGCCTTCTGCTAGAAATGTGCTGAAAAAAGTTTGATGCATTAGCTGAATCTACATGTGAGTTTTATGCCATGTAAAATATATTTCCTAGACAGAGGTAGTTGGTTCCTCCATTCCCAGTTCTAGGTCCATGGTTCCATGGTGGTGTGGGTAAGATCACCACACTCTCTACATTAAGACTTGCTCCCCACTCTATTGTAACACCTCTCTCCCTTTCCTTTCTCTATAGCACTCCTCCGACTTTGCCTGGTATTACCACCGTGACTAATGAGTCTGTCTCCCTAAGCAGATTTTGGGTCTTTGGAAGACAGGCTGAACATTTACTATCTTAGAAGTTCCTGCTCAACTGTAAGCTCCAGGTGACTGTTGTGCTCATTGGTCTCTAACACCAAGCCTAGAGCCTGACATATAGTAATAGTAGGTGCACAGATATTTGGTGCTTTTTCTTCTACATAGCACCTGTATGTTGTATACCATAGGCATCCTATAAAGTTAGGAAATTTAACTGTGAGCAAAGTGAGAACCATTATATAGATTAGGAGATACATAGTCAAAGGGTGACCCCAAGCGACAGTGACTACTAATTCAGGATACATTACCTGTTTGAGCTGAATTTCTGAATTAACGTGAACATCACAGATTTCACAATGAAATGTCTTGTTCTGTAGTCCTGACCCCTTACTGCCATTCTGCATCTTTAATCTTGATCCAGGTCTAGGATAGGACTTAATTGGACCAGCCCCATTACGAGCTTCAACCATGGTCTTGTGTTTAGATCCTAAGACAGAAAGAAACATATATTAAATAGCTATTTAAGGACTATATGAAGCTCTTGAAAAGTTTATCTTCAGGCTGAACTTCCCAAGACTTTTTTTTAATGATGGTTTTAATGCTAATTATAGATTTAACACATTTTCACTGTAAAAAAATGGGAAACCATGAGTATATAATAAAGAAAATATAAAGAAGCATAAGAAAACAAACATTATCTCTGTTTTCACCACCCAGAGATAACCACTGTTATCCTTTTAGTGTATTTCTTTTCAGCTTCTTTTTTTGGTATACTGAAAAGTGTATTTTCAAAACTGGGATCATGCTAATTAAATATCCCGAAAATTTCACATATCAAATCATATACATATTTTCTTATAATTACACTTTAATGGCTGAGTAATATATTCTATCATATTGGGACTATAATTCGCTCAACATTTCCCTACTGTGGAAATATTCGGTTGTTTCCATTTCTTTCTCTTAGAAGAAGTGTGTTGCAGTGAACATTGTGCATAGATATTTGTCTTCATTTCTGTCACTTCATCATAATGAGTTTTGGGAAGTATTAGATGCTTCTGAGAAAATAAAGAACAGAACAAGTTTTATCCCCAACCTAATTTTGCCTTGTTGTTTCTAAGGTTGTTATAGCGTACATTTCTTAAAATCACTCCTTTGAATCAAAAAAGTAAAGAAGACCAAAGAAACCTAACGTTTGAACAACAAAAGATAAGGTATTCTGATGGGAAAAGGTGGATCTTGTTATAAACGTTATTTAAATTTAAACGATAGATGCTGACCTGTGTTGTGTGCCTCTAGCTGTGACAGGGAGTTCACAGCCACTTTGCATAGTGAACAATAAAGTAACTTTTTGGCTTTTTCTTCTTCTGATTCAGAAACAGTACCAGGAGCTCCGTTTGTGCTCTTGGAGGGAGAAGTGGCTGCTCCGGGTGGCAGGGGTGTTGTACCAGGTTTGAGGAGAAATGAGACACCTTCAGAGCTTGATGCCTGACTGGAACTGCTGACTTTCAACTTCCCTTTATCTTCTAAGAGAGACACAGAGAGAGAATGTTAAGGCCTCATATACCATACAGACACAGACAAATTGACATAAAGGAATTAAAAATAGAAATCTGATTTCTAGATGTAGTTTTTAAAAAATTTTTATTTTATATTGGAGTACAGTTGATTTATCAACACAATGTTGTGTTAGTTTCAGGTGTACAGCAAAGTGATTCAGTTATACATATACATGTATCCATTCTTTTTCAGATTCTTTTCCCATATAGGTTATTATGGAATATTGAGTAGAGTTCCCTGTGCTCTACAGTAGGTCCTTGTTGGTTATCTATTTTATATGTAGTAGTGTGTATATGTTAATCCCAACCTCCTAATATATCTCTCCCTGACCCCCCTTTCCCCTTTGTTTTCTATGTGTAGTTTTTTTTTCCAGCGCAGATTTTAGTTCATTGAGCTTTATTGAAAAAGAACTCCATGGCATTGGTTTCTGTATCAGGTCACCCCAAGATCATGATGACTCACGAAAAATGACTTTGTTCTCCCATTTACAGCAGGTAACTTTCTGTCTGATATCCCTGAGTTGTAAATTATGTTCCTTTAATAGATAGGGAAATGAGCTACCTTCCAATCTGATTAAATGATATGATGGTAACATGAAATAAGACATGTAATGGTAGTTTCATTTGACTACTCATATTTTAATTATGTCATGAACATAAAGTTAAAATTCAATTTTTACACCAAGTTAAATTTTAACCTTCAGGTGTAGGGCAGAGGCGAGGGAAGAAACATGGTTAATTTTGGTTATGATTAGTTAAGTTTTTGCTGCTCTTTGAATGGCAATGTGATTTATCCAAAAGACAAGATTTAAAGATTCCATTCATTATACTTATTAATTACTGCCAGTCTGAATCATAAGTTTTAAATAATGACATTAACCACAAGCACTATATGAGGATTAGCCAAATCATTTACAGACATCTTGGCATTTTGATCATGTAGCTACTAAATGTTTATAATCCTTGAGGCCCATGTGCAGGCTCTAAGAGGGGTCACAGTGACTTTAACAGAATCTAACACTTCGCGGTTCATCTGCTATTCAAGACAGGCTCTGTTCAGTGGCTCCTTTGGGAAAGAAGCTGGAACTTCTAAGGCAACTGCAAAATCCATCACAAGTTTAATCCTAGTAGAGCCTTGCTCTTAGAAAATGTCTGTAGGTATGCTGATAAACTCTCATTAAGACAGAAAGGAGGACTTCCCTGGTGGCGAAGTGGTTAAGAATCTGCCTGCCAATGCAGGGTACACAGGTTCGCTCACTGGTCCGGGAAGATCCCACATGCCGCGGAGCAGCTAAGCCCGTGCACCACAGCTACTGAGCCTGCGCTCTAGAGCCCATGAGCCACAACTACCGAGCCCACGTGCCACAACTACTGAAGCCCACGCACCTAGAGCCCGTGCTCTGCGACAAGAGAAGCCACCGCAATGAGAAGCCCGCGCACCGCACCAAAGAGTAGCCCCCCCGCTCGCCGCAACTAGAGAAAGCCCACGTGCAGTAATGAAGACCCAATGCAGCCAAAAATAAATAAATTAATTAATTAAAAGAAGAAAAAAAAAGAAAGGGAATTAAAACTGAAAATTTATTTGTTAATTGCCCTAGCTAATTTGGAACCATGTACCATGGACCTGGATGACCAAGAGGGAGGGAATGACGAGGGAAACAGCAGTGAGGTTCTGCGTGTCTCTTCTCTATGTGGGGCAAACCAACACTTTCACACACATCAGAAGTGAGGGGAGATCATAATTTTACTTAATTGATTTAGGGATCAGCAGTTGATTTCCATCCCTTTTTCCAAGCTGGATCCATCCATGTCAAGACTGGACATAGTAGGGATACTATAGATGAATTCCATACTATAGATGAATTCCAGGTCTGGGTGGTGTTTGGAATAAAGGAATATTCAGATCCCTTTTAATCTTTGGTTTTCACAATCTATATTCCTTTTCAGCAAGTTTATTAAAACTTCAGGACGCCACAAAGTATGATGGAAAAGATCTCAGACTTTTACTAAACTGACCTCAATAGTATGAGAGAAAGAAGTAAAATCATTCTTCCTAAATGGTAGTAGTAAGTAAATTAGACTGAAGATTATTTCAGGCCTGGTACTCTCTTATCTATAAGGATCCCTCAGATTGAATCTGCAATTTTATAGATTGAAGATTGAAGATTGAAGAAGATTGAAGATTGAAGATTATTTCAGGCCTGGTACTCTCTTATCTATAAGGATCCCTCAGACTGAATCTGCAATTTTATAGAACTCACAAAGCAGCAAAATAATTCAGTAATCTTAAGATTTGTCCCTATGGAATTGCTCAGTTTTTTGTGATGGAATCTTAAGTTATTGCATAGCAAAATCTTTCCTGGCTTCAAGCATTTCATAAGATATTTTATATAAATTCGATCTAAAGAATCTGACATGTTTTAGATATTTACTCAGTCTTTTACTCATATCACTATTTTAATGTCCCTTATGTTGATCTCCCTCCTATACTCTTATATAGAATTTTATAATTTACAAAGTGCTATCACTTACATTATCCTTTTATCTCTTACAACTTGTGACTTGTGAAAAAGTTTCAAAAAACTTGTGAAAAAGATAAGGCTGACAACGATTATTCCTACCTTAAACATGTGGAAACTGAGGCTCATCAATATTAAATAATGTCCCACAGATTAGTAAGTAGCATAAATGAGCATGATATTTTCTCTAACTATTCACCATGTAATGTATTAATCTTCCTGCACAAAGAGAGGACTTCGTATGGCATTAACATTATAAAAGGCATACATTAGTCACCTGGAGATGTGAAAAAGCTGTTGCTTTGTTTTACTATTATAGTTTAGTTTTAAAGCATATTTGCCTTAAATGAAAATACCTACACTATTCAACAATCATCTGATTCAGGTTACATTGAGAAGACGACAGAATTGTATCTTTTTCTCTATATCCCTATTTCTTTAAGAAAAAATACACAGATTTCCTTTTTACATCTCCTTTTCAAAAGAGGTCATTTACTCATTAACAAATGCATATTAATAATATGCTAATTGCTGACAATGTGCTAGACACCGAAGAGGATAGTAAATAAAGTAGGTGTAGACTTTAAGAAAGTAATAGTTTAGCAGAGGAAATGGATGGTCATTCAGAGATCTCTGATTTATTATAGAAACTGGCAAGAGGCATGAGAGCATAGAATTGGAAGTAATTACCTTTGGTTAGGAAGAAAGACACTTTTCATAAAGGAAGTAGCATTCTGCCTAGGTTTTGAAGACGGGTTTTGAAGATCAGATTTAGATAAGAATAGAATAGGGTGAAAAGGAGTAGGAAGTGAAAGGCTAGAAGTGGACATGTGAGGAAATGCTTAGGTGTTAGAAAGCTTGGGGTTTGCTGGTGAATGCCTGGTAGGTGAGGATAGAAGATGGCAACAGGTGTAATGGGAGACACTATTATAAAGATGGACTGAGTCAGAAGGCAGAGAATATTTTAAAACTAATAAAGTAGATACTAAGGGTAGCTGGTTTCCTTTTAAAAAATATTAAGAGGTGTGGAGTGATTAAGATTTACATGATTTAACATTTAGATAAATTATGTTTTAGTTTTTATGCCCTGGATAGGTCAGAGTCTTAATCTTTGAGAATAGTAGGAACGTATTTTGACTTTGGAAATGTGTAAATGGCTCCATCATATGCAGGTAATTCTGCTACTGGATTGATACTAGATAGTCAATAAGACTGATCCGAAAATCAGGAAAGTCCCTGATGCAATAATTTATTTAAATTGTGGCATTCTTTCTGGATCTGTAAACTTATAAGCATCAAAGCCTAATTTTATTATTTCTCATTTTAATTGTTTGATATTTTTATCAAAGTCCATTATATTATTTCGCTTCCCTTAGTGGCATTTTTAAAGCCTTTTTATTTTGTGTATTTGGAAGTTTAATTAATGTACTGTTTACTTCTGTTTCTTTTAATAAAGATGCATGTCATCTGGAACTTCTGGTTAATACGAATTCCATTTTCAAGTATTCCCTCACCTAATGTTAATTAGCAGGTCTTCTGAGAGTCTTAATTATTTCCTGATTACTCAAACACCTTTTCTAAGGTTTTATCCGACAGGATTTTGAAGCAAAATTTGCTAAGCTACATCAGAATTGCCCTTTGTAACAAATATCCATAATTTATTCATCCAAGTGAATTTAGTTCTTCAAAGTAGCCTTCTTGGGAGGTTCCACTCTGACTCACTTATTTTCCAAAGCGCTAAACATTTTGAAAATCTCTCTTTTTGGAACTGTTTTCATATCCAGTTGATAAACCAGGTGAAGGAAGTCCACTTTCAATATTTATGTGTCACTCTTATTTTTTACTCCAAAAATTTTACTCAAATTAACCCAGCTCTTAGCACTATTTCACTCAAATACAGCCTCAGAGCACTAATACCCTAACACAGAAGATGAAAAGAACATGCCAGAAGTCTGAAAGCAGTTTTCAGAAACTAATCCTGTTGGTAAATAGAAGAGTCATGTCCATTCATAGGTCTTAACTTTAAAAACAATTAAAATAATATTCTAACCACATCATAGATCTTATTTTGAAGTAGAACTTTGGAAGCTATAATCAAATTTTGATTTCACTTATGAAGTTTACTCTTGATTTAATGTTATCAATATAAGAAGTCTTTTCTAATCAGGTTTCAACAGTTTACTAACAGATACATATTTTATACAATAAATTTATGCTTGAATAGAAAATAAAGTCAGACAAACATTTAAAAAAATTAAAATCACCCATGATTCTATCATCTAAAATAAAAGTCAACAAACTTTTTCTGCAAAGCACCAGATGGTAAATATAGTGGGCTTTGTACGCCATACTGTCTCTGTTTCAACTTTGTACTGAACTTTGGTATTACAGTAGGAAAGCAGCTACTTGCACATGTGATTCAATAAACTCTTTTTACAAAAAATAGGCAGCAGGCTAGACTTAGCCTGCAGGTAGTAGTTTGCCAATCCTTGACCTGGAATGATTATGTTTTGATATCTATTACTCCACACTATTTTTTAAACAACAGTATATATGAATAGACAGAAACATAATATTCTGTAACTAACATTTGTTGTTTAGAAATAAATCAAGAATATCTTTCCATGTCAATAAATGTAGATAGAATTGGATCATGATTTATAAAACCAAATGATATTTACTTATATGGCTGTACTATAATTTATTCAACAAATCTTTTGATGTTTGGGTTATTTCTGGTTTGCACTTTTACTAATGTTAAAAAGATACCGAGTGGGACTTCTATTGCCTCCATTTCATTCCCCCGTCAGACAACTTCAGGCCTTGGTGATCTACCCCTCATACTAGGTGAGGTAGAGGAAAGGAAGGTTGGAGAGAGATGGGGCTGGGAATGGTTAGAACTCAAAGAACCTGCAACCTCAGTTTGGCATGGCTGAATGGGTTTTCTTTGGGTCAACAGGACATCTTGAAAGGTGGCCAGGCTTGAACCATGTTATTGGTACAGACACAAGAAGGCTGATGACCAGGACCCTGGCAGCAAGAGCCTGAGGAGTGGTGGGGACTGAGGAAGGATTGGAGGAACCACGTGAAGACCTTACACATGGTCCTTGAGAAGCATCTGGACACCTACCATGCAGAAGGCATCAATGATAGTTCTTATGTACAACAACATTTGCCCTCCCCCCTTCCAATTACTTCTCCTATCCCTAAAAATTGGAAAGGGCAAGAATCAGAAATGATATGATGGGGAAGAAAGAAAGGGCGGGTTATGCCTCTTCCCGTGGTCCAACCTGAGCCAGGAGGAAGGGAGTATGCAACTGGGTAAGAGCCTAAAGTTTCAAATAAGACCGGACTTTCTGATGTCTGACAGTGTCTTTGAGGAATGAGAAAGGAAGATTCAACAGAGTATCTAGGCAATCATGTTTGTACTCTGCTGAATTCACATATATTCAATAAACCATTTATATAAACAGCATTGTGTACAGACATCTCTGTATACTTGTCTGATAGTTTCCTCAGGACCTAAACTTTGAGGAGAAATTGCTGGGTCAGAAAGCATGTACATTTTTGAGCTTGTGATGCACATTGCCAAATTGCCCTACAGATGGTTATACAAGTTAACACTCTTAGAGCTTTGTAAGAGATTGCTGGCTTCCCTGTACCTTTACCAGCCTAAACGTCCATTGTTTTTGCCAATCTGACAGATGTAATACAGTATCTCACTGCCAGTTTGATTTACATTTATTTTTATACTAAACAGATTTGAATACCTTTTCATAAGATTAATGATGATTTGTGTTTCAAAGTAATTTTTTAAAAAATTCTTAATTCTAAAAGGGAACAAAACTCTTGAACTAAATGCATTTTTGGAAGTTAAAATTTTTACACTAGATAAGTAAACTACCATAATAACAAGCTTCCTTTTATACACAACTAATATATATATGTGTGTGTGTGTATTCTATTCAAGTATAGTTGATTTACAATGTTGTGTTAATTTCAGGTGTCCAGCAAACTGATTCAGTTATACATACATATATATCTATTCCTTTTCAGATTCTTTTCCCTTACAGGTTATTACAAAATATTGAGTATAGTTCCTTGTGCTGGACAGTAGGTCCTCATTGGTTATCTATTTTACATATAGTAGTGTGTATATGTTAATCTCAAACTCCTAGTTTATCCCCCCTTTTCCCTTTGGTAACCATTAGTTTGTTTTCTACGTCTGTATACACAACTAATACTGTTAAGTTGGTTGGAGCATGGTTCTTAGAAGCTGAATTCAGGGGCTCGATCCTTATTTCAAGAAGTTTGCTTTTATATAGAACAAAAAAAATGGCCGAATAGCTGCTCCAGGCAGTTATATCTTAGAGTGATAGTAAAAGCAGCAATAATAATCACAAGTTAATAGCTGACACTAATTGAATATGCACTATAGACCAAGCAGTATGGTAAGAACTTATATTCATTATCTCCCTTGTTTTTCATACACTCTAATGAGGTAGACATTTTACTATCTGTACCTTTTTATTTCTTTTTTATTGAGGTATAACTTATATACTGTAAGGTACATAAATTTTAATGAATTTATACATAGGTATACATTTGTGTAAACATAGATATAAAGAAAATATGATATTGATATATAAGATATAAAGATATAGAATGTTTCTACCACCCTAGAAGGCTCCATTGAGCCCCCAATCAGTTGATACTCCCCCTCTCCTCAAAGATAACCACCATTCTTATCTCTATCAATTTAGATCAGTTTTGCCTATTTTTGAACTTCATATAAATGGAATCACCCAGTATATATTATTTTATGCCTGGCTTCTTTCACACAACATTATGTCTATGAG
Source organism: Balaenoptera musculus (assembly GCF_009873245.2). Classification (NCBI taxonomy): domain Eukaryota; kingdom Metazoa; phylum Chordata; class Mammalia; order Artiodactyla; family Balaenopteridae; genus Balaenoptera; species Balaenoptera musculus. The sequence goes on from NC_045791.1 coordinate 60,054,899, forward strand.
ATTCATCCATATTGTTGCACATAGAAGTTTGTATTTTTCGTAATGGCTGGATAGTATACATTGTATGACTATGCCACAATTTATTTATCTACTTTACTATTGATGAGCATTTGAAATGTTTCAGTTTTCAGTTTTTGCTATATTGAGTAATGCTACTATATTCTTATACATGTTTTTGGTAGACATAGATACTCAATTATGTTATCTATATCTATGTCTATATAGATATATATATCTTTAGTAGATTCTGAAGAGTTTTCCAAAATGGTAGTACTGATTTATATTTCTACCAGCAATGTGTGAGAATACCAATTGTTCCACATTTGCTCTAACAAATAGTATCAGTGTTTTCAGTCCTTTTGATTTTAGCAGTTCTGGTGGAGTTGTGGTGGTTCAACCAACCTTCTTTTGGTTTTAATTTGTATTTCCCTAATGACTAATGATATGGAACACCTTTGCATATTTTTATAGGCTAATTGTATATCGTCTTTTGTGAAGTGCTTGGTCAAATCTTTAGCCCATTTTTTAAAAAGTAGATTCTCAGCTTTTTTCTTATTGATTTATAGGAATTCTTTATGTAGTCCAAACAGGAGTCCTTTGTCACATACATGTGTTACAAATCATCTCCCAGGTAGTGGTATGCTTTTCTCTCTCAAAATGTATTGTAACTACAATTGTTCAAAAAGAAAAACAACCAAGGCTTGGACAGATTAAGTTAATTCCCACAGGTCACTGAATTACTAAATGGTAGAGCATGGATTCAAATACAGTCTTCTGAATCCTGAGCCGGTGCTTCTTACTGCTCTTCTGTTTTGGGGAGTAGAGACTAAGAATGCTCAATCTCAGTAACACTTTCTTGAAGGCCTGACACTGTTGAATAAAGCTGAGTGGATGGTATTATCTTTGTATATCTTTGTTAAATGATGCCATGCAAAGCATAGCACATCACAGGCAAAACTTGCTGAGAACCAGACAAATAAATGTTTTAATACAGTTTCTTTAAGGTTGCAACTTTGCATGTAACCTAGGAAAGCAAAAGACAGTAGCTTTTAAAGAAGGCATTTCAAGCAAAAATTTGCTTAGGTGTTTTTTCTTTGAGTTCTCACTTCTTGGCTAATTTCCCAACAAAGAAGGTCTCTGATTCTCTATGTGAAGTAAAAATTTCCTTGCATTTTTGCTTTTGATAACACATGTCTTGACTTATCAAGCTGTACAAATTACAACTACTAAAAGATATCATTTTCTGCCACTGAGAAATGGCAAAGATTTAAAAATTGTAAGCGAGGGGAAGATAAGATAGAGCACCTGCTTGACGGGAGTGTAAAGCAGCATAACCATTCTGAGACATATGTGAAGTTCATACCATTTCACCAAGTAAGTCCCATCTAAGAATATATCATAAGGAAATAACCATCTATCTATGCAACAAATTTAATAATTATTGCATACCTGTGATGTGGTATACACTATTCTAGGCTCTGAAGTTAGAGATGAAAATATATGTGTATAATATATACCAAATCTTTGACTCAATGAAATTAATTATCTAGTGGGAAAGGCAGAAAAGTATATATGTATATTTACACATATACACATATGCTTTTGTTATATATACATTTATAAAATATATGTTAAATATATATAAGCATGTATAAAACATGTTTATATTTTACATATTATATATAATCATAAAATTATATATAAAATATATGTGTATAATATATACATATATGTATATATCATATATATACATATATGATATATATGTATATATGTGTGTAACACATACATATATATGCATATATGTGTGTGTGTGTGTGTATATATATATATAGTCTCATCGTATTAAGTGTGCTAAGAAGAAAAATAAAGCATGGTATGGTAATAGAGTCAGTTCAAGCCTGTCTGAAGAGGTAATATTTGACAGACACTTGAATGAAATAACAGGAATTCTGGGAAGAAGAGCATTCCAGGAAGAAAGCATAGCAAGTACAAAAACCTTGAAATGAAACAAGCAAGATCAAGGTGAGTGGGAAGAGGGTGAATGCAGGCTGTGAGGTGAAGGAGCTGACCAGGGGTGAGATCACATACAGTCTGGTAAAGCATGAGAGAAATCTGGATGTAATCTGTGATTTCTGAGATTTCTGAGGGAGGAGAGAGAGGTGATCTGAGTCACGTTTTCATAAGATCATTTTGACTGCTATGTGGAGAAGAGCTTGTGCAAGAATAACCACATGGAGATGAGTTTGGAGCCTAATGTAGCTGTCCACAGGGAGCCGATGGTGGCTTGGACCAGGGTGGTAGTAGAAAACTGAGCAGTACATTCAGGATATATTTGTGGGTAGAAACAACCAGACTTACCAACTGATTAGATGTGGGGTATCAGAGAAAGAGAGGAATCAAGGATTACTACCAAGGTTTTGCCATGAACACTTGGTGAATGGTGGTGGTATCATTCACTGAGATTAGAGATAATGGTATTTAGGATGGTAACCAAACTTCCTGGTCTGTCAGCCAGGAAAACTTGGCTATGCCTAATTCCATTCCTGACTAATAAACCTCAAGCAAGTGACTCAAGTGATTGGTGCCTTAATCTGAAAATGTGCCAAATACTACCATTTTCTCCTTGGGCTCTAAGAACCAAGAAGATCGTAAAGGTGAGGCAAGGGCTTCAGGTGGATGACACAATGAAAGGTAATAGTTTGGGGGCCTAAGCTCAAGTGACTCACGGTTAATGCTAATGAGATCAAGGTCATGGGTTCTGTTCCATACTCAGGGGCTGTGGATATCTAAATCTGTGTCTTTTGACTGAAAAAAAAATGTGTACCAGTCTTTACAAGTAAATCACCACAACTGGACAATCTGAGCTCACACCCCAGGCCCTAAAGCAATGATTAAAATTTTTAATTTTTTAGGAGCAATATTATTCATTCATTTGCATATTATTTTTATCATTATGATTTTAAAAGACATAAATTTTGAATAGAGTTTTAATATGTGTATTTTGCTTTCAGTGAAAATGCAACAGGTTTTCTGTTTATTGTGTAATCATCTACCATTTGTCAGAGAGTTTTTGAAAAGCTATGAGCCTTGTTCACTGTCACCTACCAACGTCTTTCCAAGATAAGCGTTCCAGAATATCAAAGAGTTCCAAAACTTGAGAAAAGTGCTCAGGAAACCAAGGCTACAATTTCAAGAGAATCATACTTTGTGCTTTCTGAGGTCACTGAAGGATACTGCTTGTCAGTTTTTACAATAATTTTCCTTTTTATACTTAGTATTGTAATAAAAGGATTAGGCAACAGAGACATGCAGTGAAAGGACTGCTGGTCATATTCTTTCCTGTTTTCGCAAGCACCTTGTCTAGCATCTCATTATTATTTCAAAAAACAAGGCAATGCCCAGATTACTGCTCAACACTCATTAAAGCAAGTTAGTTCACTTTGATATGGAATTCTGAAATCATTCTCTTCTGCTTTATCTTCCTACTTTCTCAGTAATGAGAAATTAATGGGTGTCAGTCAGAGGACCTACCTACCTTTTTTTTTTTTAATCTACTACTATTATTATTTTTTTAGGGTCTTCGGTTGCTGCACTCGGGATCTTTCCGTTGAGGTGTGCGGGCTTCTCTCTAGTTGTGGCGTGTGGGTTCTGTAGTTGTGGCACGTGGGCTCTAGAGCGCACAGGCTTAGTTGCCCAGTGGCACGTGGGATCTTAGTTCCCTGACCAGGGATCGAACCCGCGTCCCCTGCATTGGAAGGCAGATTCTTAACCACTGGAACACCAGGGAAGTCCCCAGAGGACCTACTTTCTTAGCGTGGTCTTGCGAGGAATGAAGCTGAAAAGCCCATGGGGCTCTGCACCAGACAAAGAAACACTGCAAACCTGTATGTATGTCAACTCGTGTGCTGCAGAAGACTTCTTAAGCCTTTGCCTCACTTGTCTCCTCCTTATCTACACTTTGACACAGTACAAGTGATAGAAACCACTAACTGATGACAGATATTTTAAAGTTTAAGGTAGAATTCTACTAAGATAGGTAATGGATTTGCAGGGGGAAAATAAAGCAGCAGCACATGAGCTGCAAGATGAATAAGCCTGTTTGGTACCTTGGAGTTCTTTGCAAAACAAAATGTAATTAGAGATGTGCGGATGCTAGAGCATCATCGCTATATCAGTGGATGCACAAAGAAAGGAGGATTCATTTGTAGTCTAACAGGACTGCACCTGTTAAAAGAGTAGGAAGAAAAGAACTACATTGCAGATAATGTTCAGATTATAACAGATAGTTTGCCTCCCTTTATTTATTAGATGTTTTCTTGGAAGGTGATATGCAAAAAGATCTTGGAAAATTTAGTAATAATTTGAATGCACCATTTAAAAGATGTTTTTGAAAGCAGAGCTCTTCTGGTAATGCAATAACCACACACACTTATTTTTAAATTCTGTAAACTTACAGATTAGATTTGCTTAATTAGAAACATATACAGTGAAAAAATTATATACCTGGAGAACAGGTCAATAAATCAGACAAGTGGGAAAATAGTGATACTATAAGGGAAATATACACAGTCAGTCAGCTTCCCCATGGAAGCTTTACCCTTTTTCTTAAGTCCTCTATTAATACTGCAAATCTCTCATGAGCAAATGTCTGGTCTCCTATTTCTCTTCTTTTTTTTTTTTTTTAACATCTTTATTGGAGTATAATTGCTTTACAATGGTGTGTTAGTTTCTGCTTTATAACAAAGTGAATCAGTTATACATATACATATGTTCCCATATCTCTTCCCTCTTGCGTCCCCCTCCCTCCCACCCTCCCTATCCCACACCTCTAGGTGGTCACAAAGCACTGAGCTGATCTCCCTGTGCTATGCTGCTGCTTCCCACTAGCTATCTATTTTACATTTGGTAGTGTATATACGTCCATGCCACTCTCTCACTTCGTCCCAGCTTACCCTTCCCCCTCCCCATATCCTCAAGTCCATTCTCTAGTAGGTCTGTGTCTTTATTCCCGTCTTGCCACTAGGTTCTTCTGGTCTCCTATTTCTGAGAGAAATGGGGAAGCTCGATGAGTTTACCACTGAAGTTACAGTCTCTTCCCTCTGTACCTATTTTGTTTGCATCTCTGAGGAAAAGGTATCTGCTTCCACCTGGACTCTCTATCTTTTAAATCTTGTCTATCTTTCCTATAGCTCTAACTACTTTGTTTCTACGGGGTTCTTTCTGTTTACAAAATGCTAAAACTTCCATGTTCCAAAGTCTTTCCCTAACTTGGTTCACTCCTAGAACTTTCCATTTGCCTTCTCTTTGGCGCTGAATTTGAAGTGGTCCTGTGAGGTGGCTCTTTCCACTTCCTCTCTTCCTGTCCATCCTTACCCTCCTGCAAAATCCAGGGGTCTCTCTTCAGTCTTCTCTTGCACTGGGCACAAGTTCCTTCCTGAAATGCTCTCCCCACTTGATGTCCAAAACTCTGCCCTTGCCTGGTTCTCCTTCAGCCTCAAGAACAGCTCATTCCAGGACCTGTTCAACAGCTCCTATTCTTCTGTCTGCCCCTAAATGTTGGCATTCCTCAAGGTCACTTCTTGTCCTCTTTTTGAGCATTATGTGATCTAATTCACTCCAATGACTTCCTCTACTACATTGACATAGATTCCTAAATCCACAGGTGAAATCTCTACCTTCCTCACAGACTCAAGACCCCCTTTTCCCTAACAGTCTGTGGGACATCTGTTTCTAGATATTTCCTGGGTATTTCAAACTCAACATGCCTCATACTGAATGGATAAGCTGCTCCACATAGGGACCCATCCAAGCAGTCCCCATATCAACTGATGACATTACAGTTGTATAATAGAATTGTCAGCAAAGACTCTTGAATTCTTCCCTCTTTTATTCTTCCCTCCTTCTACATTTAATGAATGACCAAAGTTTATTGATACTATCTTCTAAATACCTCTTCTATCAGTCTTATTCACATTTTCATCCAGCAGACATTTATTCAGCATCTACCATGTGCCCACTGCCTCACTTCGGGCCCTCATTTATTCTCCCTGGATTATCATAAAACTTCTTTATAGGTTTTGTTACTTCTACTCTACTCTCTAAGTCTCCCCCTCTTTTCCCTGCTCTATGTTCTCAATAATCCCTTTCATATAATTATATTTTGATCTTACATTAACTATAATTTTTTCACACTTTCACACATTTTATCTTGGTAATTTATTACCAGGATAGAGATATTCTTGCATCCTAGAAAAATATCTTAATTCAATTTGGGGCCCAGTATACAGAAAACCATAGGTGGGCAATACATTTGTTGAAATAAGGAATGTTCAATTCATTGCAGTGCTTTCTAACCTCACAAGTAAAAATACTAGAAAAATTCACTGTTAATAGCTGAATCATAACTAGTAAAATGAATATAGATAGAACAGATAAATACATTTCATCTGTTGATTATGTAAAATACTTGTATTATTGTTTCCAAAGATTACATATATATACATGTATATATATATATACATATATATACATATATATATGTGTATATATATATGCAAGCAATCAATATTTAATGTCTTTTGAGGTTGAAACAATTCTCTTAAGAATGACATCTCCTTGAAGTGTACTAGGACAGAGGCATAACAACAAACACATTCCTTTTTTGCCAGGTCCACTATTTTGAGGTTTGATAAAATGAACAAATCTATGGATTTCATTATCTCCTTTACTAAGAATCCTATACAAACTTACATATAAATATTAAGCATGTACCTTTGCCAGAAAATCTAAAGTATATGTGAAAACACAAATATCACAAAAGTATAGCCAGTCCTCTTTGCAACTTAACTGATGTCCTGGTCTCTGGCAATGTTTCTCATGGGTTTTATGTTTGGAAACTCATCAGAGGTTTGTAGCCCAACAATCCACCTGACCAATGTTGTAAGCAGTCAGTAACAAATTACATTGTACTATATTCATCTGAGTTATCAACAATTACACAATCGATATATTTATGCAATAATGTTCTACAAGAAATTCCAAGTACTATGTCTTGTGGTATTATTTAATTTTCCCCATCCTTTGGATAACAGATGTCCATCACTGAAGGTGTCATTATGCAGGCTTTGTACCTTAGTGATGATACCACTCATGACCAACCCAAATCCCCAAGGCACATAAACTTTAGCAGGTGGCCTGAGACTGAGCCAGTATACTGGAAGTCCTTTAATCATCCATTTAGGCCTCCTCCAACTAGATGCCTCATTTAGACTTGATGTAATTCTAAGTGTCCCCAAGGGTTACCCACATAGTATAGTATTGTCTGACTTATCTCACAACACGTGCTATTCAGCTCACTTGCTTTGATAGTCACAGGACTTCTTGTTGGAAAATGTTTGATCTCAATGCCCCACTTGAGGGTGAATTGCTGGACCACTTTGGAAATGGAAAGAATTCTCTATATGGCTTATGCCATTTTGCAGATGTGGAAAACAAAGCAAAGGACTTGCATGACAATCCCAGAAACATCAAGAAGTCAAGGACCGACATGGAAATTAAAGCTAGTTTTTGAAATTCTCAGAGCACTAAAATATTATACATTGGGCCAATTTGATGCTGGTGGGCCCTTCCCATCCAATGCCGTGTTACCATGCCTCTAGCTAAATTCCAGAAACCCTGTCTCTGCAAGCATGGTTTATCACCATGAAGCTTGCTAATTCCTAATTAACTATGTTGATGTCTAATTTTCATACCTTGGCCTTCAGACTAATCTTGGAAGCAGGGGAAATTATCTATAAATGAAAGTGACTCTACTGAATCAGAATCTGTATGCCCTTATGTTAAAAAAACAAGAAAGCTTATTTATTTTAAGTAACTTAGGACCCATGAAAGTCAGGTAACTAATTTCGTAAGTTCAAAACAGGTCCTGTGCTGTAATTTTCTGCCAGTCTCAATCCTGACCTAGGGTATCCCTGCCCTTTCCATATGAAAGCCTAAGTCAATCAGATTCTCACCATTGGGCTATACCCTGCAGTGATTTTGTGGCCCAGTGAAATGACAGTCATTACCCTCCTTGTCTGAGTACCACATGACAACTGCCCCATTGTCCCTTGTGCCACTTTGTTGGAGAGCAGAAGCTGCCAGTCTCACACTCGGATAAAACAGTGGCATCTCCAAATATCTCCATGCTGGAAACTGGCAGCCTACACTCTGTATCAGTGAGCTGGCACTGACATTAGTGAACTTGTCACTTCTAAGCAAGCACAAAAGAGGGCTTGTTCGCTAGAGCTCGAATCTAATGAACAGTTTTCTCCTATTTTGTATAGTTTTCCAGCCATTTGACTTGTACAATAGAGAAATCATATTTCAACTTCTTCAGGTTGAAAAATTGCCCCTTTTCTGATTTGTCACCAAGAGATGAAAAACAGTTATTTCTGAGGCAGCTTTATTATGGAAAATAGAATAAGTAACTCATGTCACTCAAATCAAATCCCTCAGGGAGTAGGTCCAGTAGCGATTCACAAGCCAGGAATAAGATTAAAAACTAATTTTCTAGGTGGAATGAAGAGCAGGTTCTTTTTCTTCTAAACTAATGGCCCTTCACAGAGGAAACATTCACAAGGTACAAGGGAAACATTTGAGTTCTGCTCCTCCCACCTTCTTCCTCTCTAGATGCAGACTTTAGGGTTTAGCTTTGGTGCTCCAGGCAGGGTGACGCTCACACCGTCAATGGAAAGGTCAGCCTGAGAGGTACTGAGGAAACTGAGTCTCTCATCTAAAAAAATATATCTTTATCTAATAGAGAAAATATTTTAAAAATTACTGTCAGCCAACAAGTTTATTGCCTCAGGCTGCTTCCAGGGAGATAGGGAGATGGGCTTTTACTCTTTATGGACCTAACTGGGTACTGCCTGCCTTAATGAGACTATGCAGACATTCAGAGGCTGGACTGCTCAGGTATAAGAAAACTACTAACCCTTTAAAAATATATTGCTAAAAGGCAATCATACTTTTACATTTCGAATCTAGCATTTGTACTTAAATTCAACATGCTGCTTCATTGCAAAGTTGTCAAAGCCAGCTTTATGTTTAAGACCTACAGGTTGCAGGAGAAAGTCTGTTGACCACAGAAAGTCTCCTTTAAAACGTGAGATTAATTCAAGAGGTCTGGGCCTCCAAAGGGGTTTGCCTGGGGTGTCTCATCATGCTAGATCCCTTAGGGATACTGCAACATGGGGACTTTTGGCTGTGACCATGAGGAAATTGAACAAGAAAGAGATATGACATTGTATTGCAGCCTGTGAGCCTCCCAAGTATAATACAAAACAAATGGCTATGAGTTTCTTTCCCATCCTACCTGTGCCCCAAGGTATATAAACCTCATCAAGTCATTAGAAGAAGCTATTATGCAAGTAACATAGTCTATGGAGAACAGAGAAAAAAAAAAACCCATTATCCTCTCACACTAAACAGGAGTTTTTAACCTGGGGTCTGTGGACTTCCAAGGGGTCCATGAGTTCACAGGATCCATGAACTTGGATGATAAAAAAATATAAATATTTTCATTTATCTCTGAAATTCATCATATCCCTTCAATTATAAATGAAGGCAACAAACTACAGCAGTCTTGGTAGTACATTTAACTTTGTCACCCATAGAAGTCAGATATTTTCATCAGATATTACAGTTGTTATAGAAAGGTTAAAATACTGTTTATGTTTGTCAACACTTCAAAATTATGGCAGATATTAGACCTGTTAGATCTTATTTAATGCATTATTGCTATATTACCATATCATAACAAAGATTGACAACTGGTTGGAATTCTTTGTAAAACTATAAATTTCATTTTACAGATGTAAAAACACCATTCAGAGAATAGGCTTCACTAGTCAGCCACAGGAATACATGGCACAAAAAGATGTTAAGAATCTCTGTGTTTATACCCATCACTTCATTCTGCCTTCATTTCTGTCCCTAGCCATCATTTCAACCACTTCCTTACCAACATCCTAAATTCCTTTTCTTGTCCCCAAGTGTCCTTTCATTGCTTCAGGTGTTTAAACAGGGCAGTCTTTCACATCTCAAGTTGTATGGAGTAGTGGTCCTTCTGATGAGAATCCTCTTCCCCTCCACCCCTAAACCAGAGCCTTTGTTTGCCTGGCTAACATCTTTTTTCCCACTAGGTAGAGAGAGCTTAAATCCCCTGCTTAAGCCTTCCCTTCATTCCCAGACTAGGTCAGCGTCCCCTTCTTTTCATCAACCTTGTCATCATTTGTTCAGTATTACCCTTCCAGACAATATGCTCCCATGAGGGCAAAGCCCAAGTCTGCCTGGTTCACTATCATATACCCAGTGCCTAGCATGAGGGGGCTATTAAGCCCCTATCCAGAGGGGGCTCAATAAATATGTACAAATACATGTACCAACAAACCATTTTGTAACTTTTGATTTAATATATTTTGTAACTTTTTGATTTAATGTATTATACTCTTGTTTCATGTTGTTACTTTTATTTACTTTAAAGCTGCATAATATTCTATTGGGTATAAGTACTTTAGTTAAATAATTTCCCTAGTATTGATCATCTTGTTTTCAGTTTTCCCTAATACAAATAATGTTGTGATGAGTGTCTTCATGTATATCATTTTATTTTTCTTGCTTTGTATTTAGGATTATTTCCTTGATGTAAATTACAGGAAGAGGAATTAATTGGTCTAATGGAATGAACATTTTTATGGTTCTTGATTTATTCTATGATGTTGTTTTCCAAAAGGGTTCTCATTTAAAATGCCATAAATAATATAAACAGAACATCTGCTAATGATTTTTCAAAGTACTTAAAACATTTTTTTACTGGATATTAAACATTGAGTCTATGGGTTAGTCCAAAAACTGGGTAAAATTTTTTTTGAAAAGAGTAAAATAAATAACTTTTCTTTAACTCAAAATGTAGTACACTAATTAATTTCCACATTGAGTAAAAATATTTTATTTGTTAACAGAGAGCTAAGAACAAAGATATTGTGCTTGGGAAGACAAATTATTTTAACTTAGATATGGTCATTTTGCTAGTTAAATGGGCAAAAATCATCATAAGACTCTGACCGAAGTTCAGATATTTGAAAGCAAGGAATAAAATAATCTCTATTGTGACAAGAATTCTGTCATTTCACATTTAAAAGAAAAAGAACATAATTTCTAGAGGAGAAGTAATTAATACCATACAAGAAACAAAATAAAATTTGCACACTAAGAATTTTTTTTGCAAGATGTTAGAAGTAAAATGTATGGGCTGACAAATATCTCCTTATTTACTGACAAGCCAGCAGGGACTTGTCAAGCAGGGGCATGTTCCTCATTCTGATTACATCGTCCCTCCTACTCCTTTGATCTCCGTGGCCAACCCGGGCTCCAGGCAGGGCTGCTTCTTCACGGTAGTACCCAGTTTTCTTCCTCAACAAATAAAGATGTGTTGGGTTGTCCCTTGTTTTAATACTGTAGCTACACACAGAACAGAGTGTTGACCTAGGAGGTGGGGCATCCATCTTACTGAATATGAAGAAAGAGAGCTAACCACTGTCTTCTTGTCCTATCCATATTTTAGGGAGGGTACCAGAGCTTCCCCTGTTAAATTGCTCTTAATGATATTAATGTAATATATGCTGACTACATGACTGCTGTGTGCAGGATGGAGTACCAGGAGCTGCAGGGGACATAATGGATGAGATACATTAGCCAGTGGAAGAATGAGTAGAAAGACATTTCCTCCATTACACAAAAATGAGAGGAAGACCAAGAAGGTCGTTCCACATCTTTAAATGCCCCACTGGGAGAGTCAGGATCATCAAGTCATAATGTCCTGGAATGAAAACACAAATGCAAATAATTACCATGAGCTAATAAAACAAGCACATAAAGGGATGTAAGTGTAGGGATGTAACTGTTGCATGGCATGAAATGATCGTAGATTCAAAAGGAAAGAGTCTGGAAATTTCTTTGAATAAATGGTTGCTTTTTATGGCTACTATTTATTGAGTGTCTATTACGTGATAGGCAGTGAGCCAGGAACATTTATTAGTTCATCATTCCTGACAACAACCCTGGGAGGTAGATATCAGCTCTCCCATTTTATAGATGGGGAAATAGAAGGTCAGCAAACGTTACTTGGTCAAGGTTATATGGTCAGTGAGAGGTGGAGTGAATCAAGCTCATGCTCTTTCTACTATGTCATACATGCAAAGTAGGTAAGTGCTCTCAAAAATCCTACCTTAGTTAATACATCTTTATCCAAAGCCACTCAAAACTTGATTTTTAAAAAAAAAAACAGTTGTAAAATAGGATGGGGAAAGAAATAACACACCTTTCTGAGATGTCAGACTTCTGGAAGTGTCACCTAGTGAAAAAGAATCTCAAACAGTTTTCAAAAACATGTGCAATAAAGCCCATGAACCTTCATCTAAAGGCAGCATATCATGGTAGTGAATTCGAGGGACCGCCTGGGTGAGACCTTGAAACTGCTTTTCATCTGAATGACTCTGAGCCATTATTTCCCCTCTCTAGGTCTCACTTTCTAGTATCCATCAAAGGATTGTTATAATTAAATAAGATAGTCTATATAAAATGTTTAGCACAGTGGTATTAAGCACATAATGATATACATTAATTATTATTAGTACTGCTGTTAAAGTTATTTTTTGCATATAAGTCTAATAAGCTTGGATCTGGTTTTCTTGAATATACTATATTAGGTACAGCATAATGAAAGATGATGATAGCTGACTACCACAAGGGGCAGTTGTCACCTCTCACTGAAATCAGCAAGAAGGGGCAGCTGAAATAAGACCCCACAGGAGGACCAAAAACAAACAGGCAAACTGTAAGAATATCAATAATAGTTGCTTTAATTATGCTTTACACTTTGCAAAGCTCTTTCACAATCATTTCATTTGATTTATGCAACACTGCTGTTTTGTAGGGAGGGCATTCCCACTTTACAAATGGGAAAAGAGAGGCCCAGAGAATTTAATGCCTTCTCTAGAATCATAGCTAGTCAAAAGAGCAAAGAGTTACCACTGTTTATAGATCTGCTGTCCAATATGGTAGCCATGTGTGGTTACTTAAATTAAATAAAATTAAATATTCAGTTCCTCAGGAGCATAAACCACAATTCAAGTGCCGAATAGCTACGTGTGGCCCATGGCACTCATGTTGGACAACCAAGATTATAGACCAGTTTCTTCACCACAGAATGTTTTATTGGGTTATGCTGGTCTATAGAAATGAGAGCACCAAACCGTTACTGCATAATGATAGGCCCGGTGTCCATGACAGTGAACCTGATTCTCAGAGAAAGACGTCAGGGAAGAGGAAAATACTTTAGAAATGTTTCTATGAAAAACACTTTAAGCTTTATATTATAGAGTTAAATTTGTGTGGTGTTAGGCTATAAGCATCATCAGAATTGGGCCCAGAATCCCCAAAAGTGCCGAGTGCCAATGCTCTGCAAAGAATCTACAAATATCTACTGAGTAGTTCTATTTCTTCATCTACTCATTTCAGAAAAATTACGTCAATGTAAGAGAATTCTTCCTGAAGCAAATAAGTTGAACGTCATAAAAATGTAAGCAATAACCTTTGTTAAAATCTCAAGGGCAGTTATGGTTGTGCATTTATAAAATTATTCAGTGTACATACGAAGTCCTTTTATAGTCCAATATCTATTTGATGCAGAAAGGCTGTAAATAAATGTAATCAAAAGAGATGAATATCAGTGAAATATGTTTGAAGATGAGAAAAGTTTTCAACAGCGATATAAGCCTTAAAAGGAGATATCCAAGGTTTTGCTTTTTAGAATGGTTTATAACATATCCCTCGTAAATCATAAGTTAATAGATTTACTGAGGAGTAAATCACAAGTCAGTCTCAACTTATGGTTCACTTACTTCGAGCAACACTGGGAAATAGCTTTCAGAAGTGAAGAACCTGACAATGAATGCTCAGTATTACTTCAAAGCACTATAAAATGCTCAAAAGTTTCAGAAGTTACCTTCCAGAGGATGACAAATACTTAACTACCTAAGAATCTTCAGCCTTGCCTGGCAGGATGGTGCTGTCAAATTCAAGGTGCATGGACAAAGATGGAGGCAGTTTCATTTTTTAAATTGACTTTGAAAGTCTTAATGATATATGTACATTTCATGGAAATATGAGCCTTAGTATAATGGTCTGTTCTCTTTAGACAGATGGAGCTCAATTTATGTTCTACATGATTGTATCCCAGAATTTCAGACTTAAGATGTTTGTCATAATATAGTTAATCTATTATTTTTATGAGGGATACTAAGTCTTGGCCTCCTGTATTTGGATAGATGTATGCCAAATTTATGGTGACGCTGGTCTATAAATGACAGATGCTGCCAAAGCAGAAAACTATCATTTTCTTCTACTCAACAGCACAAGGTCCTGTTGCTAGAGACAGAAATGGGGCAAAGAGGCATTTACAAAGACCTTGCTGGCTAATTAATGGAGTCCTGCAGCAGTCGGTGGAAATGAGAAGTTGTCATTTGGGAAACTTGGCCCCATTTGTAACAACACATAAAAACTGTGAAACACACAGGGAAACCCATAAAAATGACGAGGCGAGGGTCTCCATTTGTATCTTTGGCAGAAAGCCTCTTTGACAAAATTGAAAAATGTACCTTCATAACGTAACAGGATGACCATAAAAAGTTGAACTGCAGCCTTTCCAGGCAAATCATACTGACGTACTAGTTGATACTGCTCTAGGTTCACACCTGAGGAACGGCCGCCACGCAAAAGCACATTATGCTGAAAACTAAAATGAGTTTTGAGGTATCCTCACTTCTTTCCTTCCTTCTTAAGTCTTTTCTGATACTGTCATCTCTGGCTCCATGGTATAGTCATGGGTGTGGGATAAACAAAACAATGTCCCTGTCCCCAGTGGAAATCTTTTAGATGAGATGGTTCAAAATGCTACCGAAAATGTGGACAGCATTCAGGCTAATCCACTGGACCCTTTAGGAGGCAGTTCAAGGCTCTGCTATATTGGTGATGCCTTTGCCCACTGCTGACCTCCATCTCAGTGAGTGTGTTTGGCTCTAGTCACATAAAGTCTACAGCTGTCAAGCTGGAGCTTTGAGAACACGTGTCATTTACCTGATATGAGTGTTTTCATTCAAACTTGGCCTTGAAAATATCTGTAACTTCTAAAGCTTTGTTCTCTTACAGTTAAATGATGCAGACAACACACTGCACAGAAGCTAAGGATTATCAATAAAACAAAGCCTCAATGACCCTGTCACTGTCATAGCTCCTACTGAAAAATATCAACAGTCAGAATACAATTTAAAAGTAATATATAGTCCTACTCATTAATTCTTTAAAAAGTGGGTTAGTGGTTTCTGACTTTTCCCATTGGGATACTGTACTTGAATTTACTCTTCTGAGTCAGAGAAGCTTAGAAGTAAGGGGAACAGTGGAATATTCATGGAACAAGAAGCCCTGAGTTCCTGCTCTGACTATACTGGGATATGAGTGTGCAAGCCATTTAAAGCCTCACACAAGCCATGTAATCTCTCTAAGACCCAGGCTCTTCACTGTTACCACATTTTTGGGAGCAGCTTGAAGGTGGCGACTATATATTATTTTTCTTTTGGAATCTCTTGAGGGCAAGAACATGTCTTTCTGTTCATTGTTGCACGCTTGAAATGGAAAATGTTACAGAGGTACTATACTACTAAGTATAGATAATACATATTTGTTAAATGAATAAATGGATATACAGTTTGTTGTGTGCATATGTGAAAGAGGGATACTAATATCAGCCTTACCGGTCACAGGGTTGTTGAGGGGGTCATACGAAAACATTTATGTGACTGGATTTTATCAACTGAACAAATTCAAGGTGTTCCTATTGTTATATTTTAAGCAGAACATGCTGGTTCCATCATCTTTGCTCTTAATTGCATTTATAAATATATCTATAGCATTTTGAATCATTCCATCTGCTTTCGTCTTTTTAGACAGCAACTGATTAAAAGCTGTTTAGCTCTAAATGGCTATGCCAATGGCTATCCATAGGATACTCTGAGCTACAAATGTATTTTCCCCATCTTGATATCTAATTAATTTTTAAAAATCTTGTGCTAAAGACTAGACATATGGATGATTAGTTCGACTATCACAATATTTTACCGTTAGGTTGATTATCAAAATATTTTATTATTTTCAAGAAATAAGGTCTTCCAAAGGCTTTGTTTTTTTTGTTTGTTTGTTTGTTTTGAGCTTCTTATGAGTGGTTAAGTGCTGTCACAAAGAGCATTCAACTTGATGTATGGGGCATATTATCACAGGGAAGTGTTGTGTCATATGGCATTATGACACTTGAACTCTAGGGAGAAATTTGGGTACAGTGTCTGGCCAATATGTTCTAGCCATCTTCCTGAAGCTGCCTAATGCTTGCTGTGTCTTGATCCCAATTCTCCCAAAGCACCTTTTTCCTCCTTCCTACCAAGTTTTGAACTCCCACTGATGCATCATTAAAAGCTGGGATAGATCCTAGGAGACCAGAAAGATATTTCTTTGGATTTTACGTTTAATTCTACTCCAACTTCTAAAAAGTGAATGGGACAGCTATCCTGCCTGAAATAAAACATACTTAATTTTTTTTCAATCATGTGGTCAGAGCTTCTTATAATAAATGAAATTCCTGTTACTGTAGTTTAAACTCATTTTGTTTACTGACTTGAGAGAAAAAAAAAAAGAAAGCTTTCCATGATACCCTAAACTTTTTATATCTGATAGCTCCATTACAGCAAATTTCTTTGTATTGCACAGGTCCAGTTACAACATGATCTAAATTATGTCTCCAAATGCATCATAAGAAAATGGTTGTCCCAGTTGCTAAAATAGGAGGTAAAAAGGCTTTTCTATCAATAGCTCTTGGAAGATTGTTAGGCCACTTCTTAGAATAAATAATCTGTGCTATCAAGGAGCAAAGCGAGGTCATCTGTGGCTCGCATGCTCCCTGTCAGATACTCTGAAATCACACTCTTCCTTGACTGATGTTCAGTGAATCCCAGGATGCTGCACTCCCAGAAGCTCCCTCCCTTAACATCTGGCTATTTCCTGTTCCTCAGGATTTGCCCTCATTGAACAATACTCTTGCTAAGTTACTGATGCTAAAGTATGAGAATGGAAATTGAATTAGTCAATCCTATGGATGTTGTGAATGCCTGGATTTTGAAATCTGGTAGCTGAGACATCAAGTTACTAACATATTTACTTTTCACTCCACTATCTCAGAATCACATAGATACTGCTTAAGCCCACTTGATAGGAACACTTCATTCAGAAGAAAAAGACCAGTGCTAGGGAATTTCAGTCTCTTAAGAACTGTCAATCAACCATGACTTTTCACTGTGACTATTACTCTAATTTTTGGCTGACTCCTTAGAGGCAGTGTTGTCTGAAATAAAACACTTTCAGTTAATTAAGTACCACAGTTCTTCCCCTTCCCTCCCCTCTACATCCCACCTAGACTGTTTATGAAGGACTGGTCTTCGTGTCTCCTAACTTCTAAAATGGGGTTTTAAAGGAAATCAAAACAAGTTACCAAAAAATTTTATGACTCTGACAAAGCTGTGGGAGCTTTTTAAGGATTTAGAAATAGGTGGTTAACAACTGGTTATGTATTACATTGTTTAGACCAGATTTCCCATCTGGGCAAAACTTCTAATTTTCTAACTTGAAAATTCTACAAAACACGTGTGAAAAAAAAAAGAAGAAAGAAAAAAACACATGTGAATTCTTGCTTAAAAGCTGACATTCAGTTGAAAGTGACCAAAAAACATATCTATTTAGCAAATACGACCCACTTTGTTTTTAAATAGTGCCATCTTTCAACAGCTTTGGTATTGCTTTTATAGATATAATAGGCCAAACTAAATATTTCATTAGCATTAATACTTAAAATATGGAGAAACGAAAAAGTAATCTGAATGACCTAACCAATGTATTGGCAAATAATTTACACAGATTTGAGTAAGGAAACGTGGAAAAATGAGGTAACCCCAAACACAGGTAGTTTGCATTACTTCTAGTCCAAGTCTGGACAGGGACATGGTGACTGAGGTCAATACTGTTAGACCATAGGTACTTTGCAGGGTGGATAGGGAAGTGGCAGAGGAAGCAGAGGATGCTGGATTAAGGACCATCACATAGCTACTGGGAAAGAGACTCTGTGGTTGAGATTTGTTTTCCTCTCTCCCCACTCTCATCTCCTAGGGTTCTCCTAGATCTCAGTTCTCTTTCCTTGTTTATACCACTGCTGTACTTGACCCTGGTGTGTTTCTATTGCCCGCTAGCCAAACACAGTTATTTGTAAAGTCTCTTTCACTTGAGCATTCACTAGCATTTGAGAGTCAGAATAAAAGTCTTGAGTCACTGAACTTTATTTTAACATGCTCATTGGGCATCTTGTAGATTTAAGGTATGTTGTGATTCCGACCCAGCCCCTTTATTTGGATTTTCTATTTCTATACTGCTCTTTTCTCGGGTCTACTCGCTAATTGTTGACTTTTTTCTCTTCCTTTCCTCTTCTACACCTATCCTTCTCCCTTTAATTATCTTCTGTTCTTTCATTGATTCTTCTCTCATTAATCCTTTTCTATTTCCATTTTTAACACTTTTTTCCCCTCATTAATTTTAATTTCATCTACTATGTCTAGAGCAAACCCAATCTGCAAATAATAGTAATATATATTATAATATAACTTAAGGGGAGCATTGAGCACATGCAATACCAATGCAGGAATGCTTACAGTACCTTCCCACTGTGCTATTAGCTCGAGACACAAAATAAGCTGAAAGAATGGAGTGACACTAACCTCCACTGTTTTATCATTTTGCTTATAAGTACTTCTGTCGGTAAAGAGCATAATTCAGGTAATAAAACCTGACAGAGTATTATTTCATAGAGGCAACAATATCCTGCAGAAAATGAAACTAGGCAGGAAGTCAGGAGATGATGGCTCCTGTTCTTCCAAACACTGGGTAACCTTGAGCAAATAACGGCCGCAATGTGGACCGCGCCTTGGTTTGCTATTTTATAAACTGCAGATAATATTTGACCCTAATATCTGATAGATCTGGGTTAAAGATTAATTTGCTAATATACGTAAAAAGGCTTTGTTCTTTAGAAGGGGAAAAGTGCAATGTAATAATTCAGTATTTATTATCTGTTCACCAGATAACATGATTTAGTGATTCTACCGCATGAAGAACAAAAGCCTTTATCACCAAATTTGGGTCAGCTCACTCATTCCAGGCTGCAGAGCCTTGGGAACCAGCATCTATGGGACCTCATCAATAGTGGTCGCTTCTTACATAGTCTCTCTTTGTCTAACAAGGCTTTTCTGAATCTTCCTCTTACAAATGGATTTGTGCTTCTCCGAAGGCCCTGGGCAACCACAGGAAAGCGTTCTTAAGTCTCTTCCTCAAATTCTACAATGACTTGGAAAGCAGAAGAGAATAAGAAGAGAAGTGTGTGTCTGTGTGTTTCCAACAACAGAGAGGTCCCTAAAGAGAGAATCAAACATAAGAAAAAGGGATCTATTCTCTTAGTTTCCCTTACTAGGCACTGTTCCTCAGTTAGTCACTACAACAGGGTGACTTACCCATCTTGGGTCCTGATGGGCAGATGTGAATGTGTGAAAGCCTATTAAACACCCAATTTCATGGTATACCTGCTGGAAAAATAAATTTTTTCTCTTCTCCCTGAATCATTCAGTTTGAACCTACTCAGAAAACCTGCTGATTCACTGGAACTATGAAATACTCTGCTTAAGAGGCACTTCCACTAGTAGCCCATTTCCAATTTATAAAGTTCTTCTGTTAGTCAGTTCATAACCGTGAAAAGTTCCTTTAAAATCTTTGAGTTCATTTGTAACTCTGAGGAGAACTCTATGAAGATCTTAAAGAATCAAAATCTCTTATTATTGAACACATTTCCAGATTCATTTAATAATGCCGCTCTCTCAGAAAACTGTAACTTTTTGCCCTTCTACTCCTGTTACGGGGGTAAGAAAATATGAAAATGTCTGTTAATAAACAAATTTAAGGATTCCTTCACTGAAAAAGTCCATAGCAAAAACCAAATGTAAAATGAATAGAGAGGAATAATAAACTCAGTCTTTTAGATCCATTTCTTGATTTTGTCTAAACACAATGTGACCAAGAAGCCTCCACTTATTTTCATGCATATATACTTATATATATATTTACACACACACATATATACTTAAATGTATATATTTAACAACATGGAATGGTAACATATCAAATGCTTAGATTCCGTGCAAACACATAACCCTTCCTGTGAAGGGAACATATTAATATTATAAAAACAAATCATGGAGAGTAACATGCAACAGTGGAGTGGAGAAGGATGGGGTGAGGCCAGAGGACCAGGAGGAACACAAAGAATGTAAAGAACAAAAAGTGTCATTGACCTGATTTGTCAGAGTTGTTGCCTGTGATTGGAGTGATGGAGCAGCTGGGATTAGCCTTTGCGCTGTCCTTGGAAGAAACCATTTTGGGTTTATTTTTCGTTGCCTCTAGTGCTTTGACCTTCTTGGCATGTTTACTTCCTTTGTAGTGGGCCTCGGCCTGGCTCTACAAAGGAGAACAAATCAGGCTCATTTTTTTGCTACTTACAAACAGCACAATGGATGATCATGCAGGAAAAAATACGTTCAATCATAGGCACCACAGACGTTTACAGCTCAGCACTCCACTATGTTTTTGGCATTTAATGAATAGCAGACCGGTATCTAAGAGTTTTTTGCATACTGAAACCTTCTATACAACACAGAGGATCTGTGTCTTTCAAAACCAGACATTACACGAGTGGACAACAGGGTCAGGACAAAATTGGGGCGAAGGTGAACTTTGTCATTAGTGTCCTCCCACCACTGCCCATCAGGGTTACTTGTCAAACGTTTGGCTGGCAGCAAGCCGCTTTGAGTGTCCTACCCGGGCATGTCCTTCCACAGCCACTCCGTTTAGTTTCCCTTCAGCTACAAATCTGTCTTCCCTGCACCTACGTTCCTCTTGGCTCTGCTCTGAGAGCAAGTGATGTGACAAAGCAACTTGCTAGTGAGTGGAAATGGCACTACATTTTGGAGTCATCTACAAGCGCTTCATGTGTCATTTTGATGATGCCAGTTCTAAGAATAGACAATATTAGCCACAAAGGAGGTAGGGACAATGCTTGTTTCTGATCTCAGATGTGATTCTGAAGTCAAAGCAGTTAGTATTACATTCACTTATACAAAAAGCATAGGTGAAACTGTGACTTCAGTACTAGATCAAAAGAAAGAAAAGCGATTAAGGCAAGTGAATATTAAAAATTTTCAAAAGACAAAAACAAATTACAGCAAAACAAGAAAACATTTAGTCAATAAGCTGACATTTGGAAAATTCCCCTCTGCCTAAAGAATAAGGATTTTATCTTTTTGGCATCTAGTACAATGAACATATTAACAAAAGAATCTAAGTATACTTGCTTCAATTTCATTTTTAATAGACCCTGAAAATATAAACAAACCAAAACATATATTATATGTAAAAAACAAACTAAAACATATATTATATGGTATATTAGCATAGTTATAAAGGTGAAGAGGATGATAAACCTGTCATATAAAATGAATTTCTGTTAGAGGATTTCTAAAATAATAATAACTTTTCTTTTTACGTCAGTTTTCCGTATATACACCTGTATGTGTTTGAAGACGATTATACTGATGTTTTCATCCATTTTCCTCAACAAACAGAATACAGGTGGTATGTATGTGCGTGTGCATGTGTGTGTGCAGGTAGGTAGGTAGGTAGGAGTGGCAATGGACAAAAGGAGCCAGGTTTTAAGTCTACATTTCAATTAAACACATGTGATTTTCCTAGCACATAACCCCAATCACCCAAGGTCAACAGACTTGTATTGACTGTACACAGTCCCTAACTTCCTGAATATCTTTTTGTAAATATTGTTTTAGACCACCATCAACTTATCATGGCTCTAGGTTCGTTTGCTAAAGGACTTCTCATGCTGTTCTCTGTCAAGTTGAAACACAAACCCAATCCCAAGAGAGGAGAAAAGTGTAACATTATTTTGAGTCTTATCACCCTCTGAGAATGGTTAAATCCAGCAAATATAGTTGGGTAGATATAAATTAAGAAAATATACAAATAAAAATTTAAAAATTGATAACATGAAGAAATAATAATAATGGCTGATATTACTGAGCCTCTGACAAGAACAGCTCGAAATGTAGTACATGTTTCTCTCATGTAAGCTTCACAGTACCCTGTGAGGCAGGTACAGATAGAAAACTGGGCACGAGAAGCTAAACAACTCATCCAAGGCCACGCATGTAGGTGGAGAAGCCATTATGGGGATCTGACATGCTTACGTGTGTACTCCTATTTAACTACATACCCACACGTTAGACATGCACATACTCACACTAAGTAAACAATATAATTTTATTAGAAGTAAAACATTACAGAAAAATTACACACAAAGAAAGCACACTGCTTTTCATGACTCAGTGAAGGATTATATTTTAACAGAAGTTTCTATGAGTAGGGAATACCTTCTTAATTCATAGGAAATATACCAGTAGAGTACATTAGGCCTGATCCTTCTGTTGAGAAGCTAAGAAAGGCCCACTTCTTAGGTATGTAACAATTTCTACAAGATATCAGGAGACCTAATAATTCATCTTTCCAAGTATACTAAACAGTGAGATGTTACTTTAGTGCGCTTTGGCTAAATAAACATATAGTTCTCTAAATAAAACCTCCTAGCACAAGATAAGCAGAGTGTCATTTCCTCATTACTATTTCCTGGCATCACTGCAGAAAGTTAACAGTATCAATTAGCACTTGGGATAAAGAGCCAGCTGAGTGACACCTCACTGGATGCCAAGTTGGAAAGAGCTCTCCAGAGCCATGATTCAGTTTCCTTTTGAGTTCTGGGGCATGGAGAAAAGCAAAACAAGGCTTCTTAGCCTCTACTGACTACTGTTTGGGAAAGATTTGGAATTAAGACAGTGGCAGACACCGCTCATTCACACTTGAAATCTTTCCAATTACCCTGTGGTATTCTTGGTAGTAGCACTATGCTGTCCTCAGTACTGTATTTGAGGTGTCAACAGCTTCTAAATCCTGGGCAAATCTTCAAGTGAAACGGAGACACTGTTAAATAGTAACACGGTTAACCTGCCTTCATTATTTGGGAATCTCCTTAATTGAGGAATGAAAGAAAAAAGGACAAGAGCCAGAAAACCCATGAACAATGCAACACAATCAAGTCCAATCAACGATGGTTCTCGTATCACTTCTGAGAGACTTGGTTAACCAAACAGACTTATAATATTTTACACCTCAGTGACTAGTCAGCAGACACCTATTTGTCTAGCACTAATGGCCTGCTTTCTGATTCCCTCCCAAAAGTGTTGCTATACACCCCAAACTGGCAGTGATCAAAGAAACCCCTTGCCAAGAATTGCCAGAATTAGAGAGCTGCCCAAACCACCATACTGACCCCCACACGGGAATTCATTGGTATCTAAGTTTTTCTTTCAGAGGTCACTCCAGTAGCTACCTGACCACCCATTGGTAGAGGAATAGCTTTGACAGGAAATGACATCTTGGAATTTGCTCTTCCATTCATCTCCATCTTTGTTACTAAAGCCCCTCTCTTTCCAAAATCCTCTACATCTTTCAGGACCCTACTGGTCCAAATAAAAAAGATAAATAATGAGATAATGTATTGCTTTACAAATAAAAATGCAATAATGAGCAATTCTATAATTCACTGAGCTCCCATTTCTGTTTTTTACCTTATTTCTATTTTGGACTTAAGAGAGGTGGATAGGATCTTGAAACAAGATGTTAAACTGTGTTTACTTTGTATAGAAAGAACAGTCCAAACCCAAACTGGCAAGTGGCTGAGATAGAGTAATGTCACTGGAGAAAGTTCTCAGTATTTATTTACCAATGGACCCAATGTTTTTGCATCTTAAAAAGTAATTGGAACTGTTCCCTTAATTACAGAAAGTGTATCATTAAAACTATTGGCATCTGTTTTTTTGAGACGTTAGATTTCAATGTGTTAAGCAGTGTTAGATGGGAAAGAGCAGAGGTCAGTTACTTTTCAGAAAAAAAGTATATTAAAAAAGTATATAAAAGTATATACTCTATATACTAAAATTTTTAAATTCTATTCACGAATACTGTAAATTATAGAGACTGTATTTTGAAAAAGATTTTTCCCCCATCAACCTAATGGAAGTAGGTTTATGTGAATATTTTTCAATGTAGATAATGGATAATAAAATGAGTCGTATTTAATGTCATAATTTCTTTATCATCACAATTTAGTTAAGAATTCAGCAAAAAAGTATCTTGAGATTCTTACCCTAAGAAAATAAGACTGCTTACTTCTCTATTGCATTTACATTACAGCTTTTGAAAGGTATATTTACTTTTTCTTCTGGGCTGGGGGTCAATATCTGAGTCGATTTAATGATAAGTTGTGTGCAAACTCTTAGTAGGTGCACTAGAGTTTAACTGAGGCAAGATGAATTAAATGAACCCTGGCAAAATATGCCCTCTCTTCCAAATTGTAAGGGGAGCAAATCATGAACTTCACCCAGAATGTACTGATAAACCATATTCTCTAAGTTATTACCCTCAAATGGGAACATTAGTGTTCTGTACACTAACATAATCTTGAATATGTAATAATGGGAACATTTATAAGTTATGAAAATATCTAATTTTCTCAAAGAATTATGCATATGGGACCTAACGTGTTAGAACTTCTGAATCTTAAGAATTTTTATGAAACACATGGATATCATCTTTTATTTTTATAATACATTATAAAACATTAAGGCTTTGTTAATAATTACTTAATATTCTTGAGTCACTTATTTTATGATTTTCCCAAAAGTATTCAAAATTATCCACCTCTCTCAAATTAATTTCAAATTTTATATTAAACTGGGACATTTTAGTTAATAATTCTCCACTACCTTGAAATATAAAGAAGAGTTTATAGTGATTTCACAGTTACATCTCAAGTTCCTAAAGTGTTTGAGAGTGCTGCTATCTTTCAGTGGGGAAATGGATTGCCATGGTATGCTTACTAAGAGCGATTTTTTGTTACTCAGTGATAAGTAATGCAATATAATTCAAGTTTCTGCATTAACGCTGTGACTCTACAGCTAACTAATTCAAGTCTTCTGATGGTCTTTTAAATTAGGCTCCCAGGCTTCTACACATTAATTTTTAATCAGTCTAGAAGGTATTACATTTACTTCCATTTCCATATTAAAGAAATTTACATAAATGATACAAAATAAATCTAAAATTAGAATTTGCATTGTGTCTCCTTATATTTGATATATAATATCCTTACTGCAGACAAAAGTGGCAAAGTAACTTTGAAAGAGTTGAAGAATGGCTTTAGTAATGTTTTATATATGTTTAATATATTATTTATTTAGCATTACTCATTTGAAAATCTCTTTTACAAAATAGATTTTTGTAAAACTCCTACCTCAAAGCACTAAACCAATTTTTAAAACCCAGCAGATATTTTATAATTCAAAATTAAGTGAAATATGTAAACGTGAAGATTAATACCATACCCTTTCAAACATACAAATATAAGTAAGAGAAAATAATAAAACTGTACCTCTTCAGTAGTCACTTAGCTAACCTGAGTCATGTTAAGGCTACCTTTACATTAAAGTACCAGATTAAACTAGAAGTTTCCATTGCAGATTAGTCTGGTCAACCTTCCTCACATATAAAAAATTGGTCTGCTGGGGGAAAAACTAAAATAAAAATGCCCATAATTTTGATTCGCCCATAAATACCAAAATATTTCAATATAATCAGTGAATGCTAAGTGGTCTTTCAGTTTCTGATTCCAAGTAATATTGTTCTAAAAGTTCTAGTCACCAATTAGAGTCACAACAAAGGTTGTTCATATATGAAAAATCAATGTGAACTCTGTCTTACGAGTCTTCTGAAGTGCCTATTATACGGTATAGACTCAATAAAAAGTTTTTGAATTATATATATAGGCTAGAGTAAGTAAAATCTTCTAAAAATAGGAATTTAATGCTGGGAGTCCATTCATTCTTCCAGTCAACAAATATTTATTGAATACCTATTATGATCCAGGCATCATTCCAAGTGTTGTGGGATGCAGGTCTTACATTCTAGTATGGGGACACAGACAATAAAATACAAATTTATATATATTTTACGGTAGTAAGTGTTAAGCGATACATTTATGAATGTTAGGTGGTGCTATAAAAAAATAAGGAAAAGTAAGGAGGATAGACAATGATGGGGTGGGTGTCATTTTAGGTATTAAGGAAAGTTTCTGTTGAGGAGGCATTTGCACTGAGACCTGAATTAAGTGAGGGAGTTAACCAGGTAAATACCTGGGAGAAGAGCCTTTAAGGTCCAGGGAACTGCAAATGGCTATTCTAAGGATTTTGACTTTTATTCTGAGAAGATGGGAAATCCCAGCAGTGTTCTGAACAGAGAAGTAACCTTGTTTGACTTTTGTTTATAAAGTGATCGTTCTGGTTACTGTGTGGAGAACAAGCTATGTGTGTATGGTGGGGCGGTTGTGGACGAGGCAAAGTGGAAAAGGAGGCTATTACAATCATCCAGGCAAGAGCTGAAGAGAGTTCAAAATAAAATCCCACTGAAGGATAAGAAAGGCTTTAAAAGATGATTTTCTATTCTATTATAACCAGTAGTTATAATATTTGGAATATCTACAATTTTTGAACTTGAATCAACAATGATTTCTACAGAATTTCATTTCTGTCCAATTAGCTATTACTTTTGTTTCTTTTAAATTTAAATTGTATTTATTTTTTATCCAGGTAATATAATCACACAGTTGAAAAGTATAAAACAAAAGAGCGTACATAGTGAAAAGTCTACCTCTCAGACTTCGCAACTAGTTCTCGTCACTTTTTGTGTATCCTGCCAGAGATAATTTACATGCCTATCAAGCAAACATATATGTACGTGTGTATTTTCCCCTTCTTCCATTTTTAGACAAATGCCTACATACCACATATGTTGTTTTGTATTTTGCTTTTTCTATTCAGCAATAGATCTTAGATATTTTTTAAAGTGAGTAATTAGGAAGTTCTCTAATTTTAAAATGGGTGTGTATATTTATTCCATTACATGAATGAACCGTAATTTATTTCAACTGTATGTTATTGATGGATATATAGGTTGTTGTTCAAAGTTGTGCTGTCACCCTTGATGTAAAAATAGACATTAGATGCTTCAAATGATTATTTTTCTTCTTTTTTACAACTAAAAATGATTTTTAAAGTGCTTTAATTGAATTAAAGCAGACATTTAAAAATATCCTAATTAGTTTCCATACCCTAATTTGTCATTATGGATATATTATAGTTATACGTTTTCCTAAACATATTTCTGGGAATCAGGCAACAAAATGTGCACACACCCTTGCCTTGGGCTGAATAAAATTGTATGAAAATTTGAGAAAAGAAAGGGCCTTGAGATGGGCCTTCCATAATGGAAAGGATTTCAAAGACAAGAGATATACACTCTCAATAAGGAGAGGACTATAAGAAAGAAGTATTTGGCAAAACCAATTTTTGTTTAGCGAAATGTGAATAATCCAGTTTGAGTGAAATGTGGGTGTGTGTGGAGTAGGAATGGAAGAAAAGATTAGAAAGACAAGTGCCTTATTATTTAGGCCTTAAATACTAGATAGTGGGAAGACAGTTAACAATAGCATACTTAATTAGGTAGGTAATGAGAAGCCATTGAGGGCTTTTGTTCTAGCACACTCTGATCCAGCTAAGACCTACAAAAAGGAAAAAAAAAAAAGACAGTAGAGTAACTAGAAGGTTCTTACCACAGCAAGTCAAAGAGTAATGGGGTTCTTAAACACACAGATTTCAAATTTCAGGGGGCTCTATAAACCAAAAGCCAGAGCTTTCATAGAAAAGGAGCTATTCCTCCTATTAAGCAAGTCTCTATCTAGATATTCTGTTCCTTTTTGCCTTTCCCAGTGTCTATTACCCTTTCTCTTTTTTAACATTTATACTCAACTCCCCCTTCCCAAATCAAATCCTTATCATTAGTGTTTAAACAAACCCTGATCTCCCCAACCCAAAAGAGACCATCCCTCAAGCTACATTCAACCCTAGCTTTTCACCCTTTCAGCTTCCTTTCACAGACTAATCTGGTCAATTAATTGTATGCACATCTCCAATTTCTCTTCTCTAATCAGGTCCACCTCAATCCACTGAAACAGACATCACCAAGACACCAATGCCTTAAGTCCTAAAACCAAGAACATCTTTTATTCCTCATCTTACTTGACCAATCAGGGGTACGTGACCCTGCCGATCTCTCGCTTCTTCCGGAAGGCACTTTTCCGCAGGCTCTTTCCGAGGTTGATGTTCCCCCACCTACATTTCTGAACCACGTGCAGCCTCATCTTCCCCTGCCCGGTCACTGAATTGTTGACATTTTCCAAGGCGCAGTTTTAAGCCTTCTTGTCTTCTCACTCCAAACTTTCCTGTCTACTCTCTGTTCAGTTTCACCCACAGAACTTTCCCAGCCACCTCTATACTGATAATCTCCTGGTTTCTACCTCTCTAGTCCAGATCTCTCCCCTGAGCTCCAGACTCATAATATCCACTTGGATATCTCAAAGCACCTTAAACATAAGTTCAAAACCAAACTCCTTGTATCATTTGTCTCTGCTTTGCTGCCAAAATTACCTAGTCTTCCTTCTAGCATTCCCTTTCTGCTAATAGCACCACTCTACCTCTATTGTAAGAGCCAAATCTAGGGATCATTCTCATTGTCACACTCTACCTCCACCCTCACATTCAATCACTAAGTCCTACAGATTTTACCTCCTAGATATTTCTCTAATCAAGACAATTCTTTATATCTCAACCACAACCATCTTGGTCCAAACTGCCATCATCTTTCACCTGGACTGCTGCAACAGGCTCTTTAGCGATCACCCAAAAGCCCCTCCTGCTCATTTACAATCCGTTCTCCACGTGGCGGCCAAAGTGATATTTAAAAAATGCAAACCTCATTCCTCTGCTTAAAATCCTTGACATCTTTTCACTGCTCTTGGTTTAAAATCTAAAATCATCATATTCAAGACCTATATGTCCTACTCCCTACCTACCCCTAGTTTCATTTGGTAGCAGGCTCTTTGTTTTTTCTTGGAGGAACTGAAAGAAAGTGTGGCTGGAGTATAAGTACAGTGCTAGCCTTTTGCACATGCCTAAAATATAATACTATCTCTTTTCTCTTTTCCTAGTTAATTCCTATTCATCCTTCAGAACACAGCTCAAACATTACATCCTTAAGAAGCCTTCCATGATCCCCCAGACTAGGCCACATCCTAACTTTTTAGATTCTTTTCTTTATAGCACTTCTCACAATTTAAAAATTATTAAATTTTATAATAACTTGATTAATGTTTGTCTTCCCCCACTAGACAATAATATTCGTTAAGGCTTGTACCTGTAAGATTTTTGCTCTTCACTGTACCTCTTGCACTTAGTACACTGCCTGAAACATCTTGACATTTGATAAATACTGATTACATGGATGAATAAATTAATGGAGAAAGAGTTTTTATTACTTGACAATAGAATTAAAGTAAGGGTAGAGGAAGAAAAAATAATTGTAGTTCCCTCTAGAAGTTTCAGGCCCAAATAACAGGGAAAATGGTAAAATGATTAACCAAAATGCAGTTGTCGTGGGGTGAGGAAATTTTGCAGAGGAAAATGAGATTTCAGTTTGGTTATCTATTTAGGCTGCTCATGAGATACACAGTGGAGAGGTTCAACAAACAACTGAAAACACAAGTGATGGCTGAGAAAAGAGGCTGGGGCTGGAGACATCTATTTTGGAACCACATTATGAGATGATAGATGAAACCCTGGGGATGGATGAGATTCTTGATGAATTAAGAATAGAGAGGAGAAAACCGATTTTGAGGAAAGAATCTTGAGAAACAGCTATATTCAATAGGTAAGATGAGGAAGAGAAATCAGCAGAGGATACAGAAAAGAGGCCATCAGAAAAGCTGGATATACAGAGTAATAAAACAGAGGTCAAGGGAAGTGAAAATTCCAAAGGAAAAATAATTAAAAATACATACACACAACTATACTTTTTACTGAAATATAACAACATCTTAAATGCTAAAATACTTTTTTTTTGTAATATCAAAACAACCTCATAAAATAACTGGAAAATAATATGAGGTCTTCGTGTCCTGGAAGAATATTTGATAATGTTGCAGAGAAAGCATAGTGGTAGCCATGTCTGTGGAAATAAGGGGCCTATTTATAGCTACTACTCCAAGGAAAATTATGAGGAATGCAGAAAAATAGCGAGAACACAGCAACCAGAAAGACTGCAAACACAATGTCAGGTTACAAAAACTACTCTGAATTCAATAACAAAAATGGTGACAAAGAGTTACCATTTATTGTTTGCTGTGTACCAGGCACTAAGTACAATGCACTAAGTACATTACAGACAGCATCTCATTTAATCCTCATAACAGCATATGAGGCAGGTATTATTATTAGTCCAAGTCTACAGAGACTCTGAAAAGTTAAGTAACTGTCCAATACCACACTGCCAGAAATGGAAGACCCTGGATTCCAACCCAAGATTAAAAGATTAGGCTCTTAATCACTGCACCATTGAAGCAAGTCCCAAGCCCAGGGTCCAAACAGCCTTCACCATGGAAGATCCAAAACAGAATAGACTCTCTCCCTTATCCCCTCTGGTAAAAGATAGTCTTCATTTCCTTAGACAGGATGAGCTGGAGGGGAAAAAAGGTCTGGGGAGGTGACCTGTAAAGTCATATAAATTATAGTTTTCATTGTAGAGAATGGATTCAGTGATTCCCAATCAATCCTTGGGTTGCATAAATCGAAGTTTAAAAAAAATCCTCTTTAGGACCATGTATTCAATCAATGAATAAGTGTGCTAGGCACCGGGGGGACAGTAATGCACAAAGCATATTCAGTCCTTGAGCCAACAATTGTGCATGTGTGTGTGCGTGTGTGTGCGTGCGTGCATGTGTGTGTATTAGAAACATATATTAAATAGTTATATAAATAAGGTATCTTTACAAACTGTGATACATTTCATGGAGGAAAATTATTGGGTGTTATAAAATGTATTCTTGGGAGTGGGGCTAGTTTACACTAGGGAGTCTGGACAAGCTCCTGTGAGGAAGAGACATAAAACGTGAGACCTGCAGGAGGAGTAGAGACTAGACCGAAAGGGAGGGGGGAGAAGTAGCTTGGCAGCTTTATCAAAATAAAAGAAAGCCATTGTGGCTGAAGGCTGGCTAACAATGGAGCGAGTGACAAGAACTGGACTAGAGATGTGCATACTGGTTAGAAACCTGTATTTTGAGGATGGTAAGTGACCAAGAGAGTGAAGATTTTGGTATCAAGAGTGACCATAATCAAATAAGTACCTCCTACTTCCTGCAAATTCCTGCCTGACTTCTGCCTATGATGAGAAGCAGTGGACTGAAGCAGGGGTCACCAGTTGGTATGATTTTTGGGGTCTGGCTGCTTGATCCATCTCAGGGTGGAATGAGCAGATTCCTAACAGACCAATTGCTCAGTTATTGGAAAAACAATTCTTACATACAGTGGGTCACTCACCTGTCTATCAAGGTAGCCCCGGGTCAGAACACAAAATCAGTGATTTATGGGTCATTCTGTCAATTTGATCAGTGCAGATAACTAAATTGGATAAGTCATCCCTCAAAACAATGCTTCTTTGGCCTGAAATATAAAACCTAGATACCATGTAAGTTAAAACACTTGACTCAAAAGATTTACTGGGAAAATGCTAACCAAGTCGCAGAAAATAATTTGCTTAAAAAAAAAGAGAACGGTATTAGATATTACTAAATGATTATAATTTCAGAAAAACCTCAACAATGTGGACTAATTTGGGTACAGGGCATAACGAAATGGTAAAAAAAAGTTGAAAAAGTTGAACATTTTTGAAGAAATGCTGTTAGTTACCATAGATTCTTAGGTGAGGTGTTAAAATATATAAGAATTATTTTAAATTATATTATCACTTGTATTTTAATCAGTGCCCTTAAAGTGCTTATGTAAGCTTGAAAAAATTGGTTCTGTTGGTATTCTAAATCACTATGCTTCAACCTCCTTTGCAACACTCATTTGCATTATCTTTGAAGAAAGAATTTGGACCAAACGAAAGTACAATTCAGCCCATACCTAATTATCACAAATCCCTAATTAATGTCATCAAAATTAATAAGAATTTACTGCATTTATGAAAATGGAAACTTATGCAAAAGACAATTATTCAATGTCTAGATCTTTAGAAAACTAGCTTGAAGAGAATGTCTTTCAGATATTCAAATTTTGTATTTTTTCATCTACATCTGCACATTTAGTAATTCTATTCTGGCATTTTACAAATATAGGCATCCATCATTTCCTCAACATTTACAGATGTTAATGAATATCCCCTTTTATAACCATCTGTGTAAATGTACAAATTAAATCTTAAAAAGAGATTGTTGGTATTTTTAATTTAAAAGCGCATATAGGGCATTTTGTTGGCTTACACAATTTAAATTACAAAACTATAACAAATAACCTAAGTACCCCTTTACTGAGTCTATTCTTTCCCATTCCTCTCAAATGATATAAGAAAAAGCCCCAAATTCATGACATGAACAAATAAATCATCACATAAAAGGACTCCATAGGTGTCTCTCAAATGATATAGAATGTTATTTCTTTCCAGAGCAAAAACCAGGTCACCTCACAGGTCACAGGTCACAGGTCACAAGCTCACAGGTCAGAGATAATGAAAGCTACATTTCAGAGAACATTCAGTGGGCATTATTAAAGATAAAAAGGAAACTATTTGGTGATTACAAGTTTAAGTCAGCATAACCTATCTCCATACTAAATGTAACATGTATTTAAAGTAGCACTAGAATTCCTGTTAATGGAATAACAAACGTCTGTGGTATACTGAAGGGGAGGGAGGAGATGTCCACTTCAGTACAGGAAACTTGGGGCTGCACTATGTGTAGATAATTTAAAAACAGTAATAAAACTGACTAAAAATAGGGCTGCTTTTTATTATCATTACAGGCTGGCAATTCTAAAGTTAGAAATAAAATACTCCTCCCTGAACAATAATTTGTTGGTCTAAGTTTTAAACAATTGTTGTGATTATAGTGAATTTTAATAATATATATGTAAACTTGAAATTAGCATATCTTTTTTACTTATCTTTTAATTAACTACATGGAAGTTAATATAGAGAACTTGCTATATCATCAAACTCCCAATTCACAATGACTCTGCTACAACTACTCATTTTGAAAGTAAGTTCCTAATGGTTAAGAATCATTTAAGTTCATTTCAGATGCAGTCAGTTTGCAAACTCGGTGCCCCTCATATTCTAGCATTTCAATAGTTGATTTGAAATAAAGAATGATAGCACAGTGACTGTAAAGACAAAACAGAACTTGAAATACTTCAATTCTCTCATTTTAGATGACTGATTAGAATTTTTATTTGTGTTTAAACTTTAAGGGTGAGACAGTGCCAACTGTGAGGTGTATTATTCTTGTTTGGTAAATATAAATTTTAGCTTGTACATGATGGATTTTACTGACTTTGGCTAATATCTTTGAAATTGAAATTTATGCTTCTTTTTAGGTTATTCTGTGCTTTAAAACTAAGGAGTGAAGAAGAAACTATCAGTGGTACAATTTAGTAGGTATATTAATTGTATCTTTTATATAATTTTGATTTTATTAAAATTTACTTATTTGTTACTGTAATGTTATTATTCATTACTGTGATAGAATAATATGTAGGTTTACATTTTTTCTCATTTAAAAGTACATTAATGTAATTAAAAAGGATCAATCTTTTCCTTTTTTGTACTGTAATATTAGGGGTATAGTAATATATTAAAACTTTAATAAAGTCTCTGAATTTCTTTCTTGGCTTTTCTTACTATTCATGTAATTTCATAATTATTTCTGAAAATGACTTTGTCCTATAGAGGGGATGTTAAAAATAATCTGCTCTTGGTGTCAGAAATGTTAGGTATGTCACTGATAAGAGCTGAAATACACTTCTATTTGAAGGAAATACAAATTAATAAAAGTTGAATCATATTCTCAGCCCCCAAAACTCAGAAACTAAACAGAGTGAAGAATTCTTGGGAGTTCCTGTTCACCAGATCTGTTTCCTGAGTAGTGAATACAACATTTGTTTTCCATGTGCCCTAGAAGACAGAATTAAAGTGAGGGGGGAAAAAGAACAAGGTTTCTTTTTTCTTTCTTTTTTTTTTTTAATAAAGATTTAGGTACGATGAAATAGTAAAAATGATTAAATCCTGGAACATGTTGCCAAAGGAAGCTGTGGAACATTTCACTCTGAGAGAATGGAAGATTCAGTCATCTCAGCCATCCTCCTAAGTGATCCTGGTTTCAGGTATGCAGACAGACAAAATTTTGCATAATTTTACGCAGTTCATGGACCCCCTGCAGCCTATCCATAGACCACATCCTCAAGAAGCTCTGTTTGTTTCAGCTCTAGCACTTAATAATTCTTTAATTCTCTCGCCATCAAATGCTGACCATCTCTCAAGCCTTTCACAGTTTTACTTCTTTCTTGAACCTCTGTACAAATACAGAGATAATATATGTGAAGAGTATCTAATATAGAGCTTGGCAGAAGAACAGGCATCCATCAAATGCTAGCTTTCTGCTCATGATAATTCTAGCCCATGTGCCGTCTGCTTTCCTAAATTTATATTACCCTACAGCAGGGTAGGGTAATATAAGTAATAACAGTAATACTGTTCTTCACATCACACAGTTGAGCAATGTTTCTAAGTGTATTTGTTTTTTTCTCCTAGCTAGATAATCAGGTCTGTGAGGGTAAGGAACCTGTCTTATATTTCCTGAATCTTCCTTTCTAGGCAGGAACTGTTTTGACACTCTTTTCCTGTCTCTGGCTAAGTTGACAGCTTCTTTACTCCCCTTGAAGAACTCACATTGATCAGCAACACTATTTTTCCAACAAAGTTTCCCAGCTTGAAATCTTAGAAATTGGCTAAAGCAATACTTCTTCATGTGCTATCCTCTCCCCCATGACAAGCCACGCCTCATAAAGTGCCTTTTGGCCAGTCAGGCCCTCCCACCCCCGCAAAAAAACCAAAACTGATCTTTAGGCTGACCTATCATATCTAAAGTTCTCTGGCCTCCGGGGCAAATGCTGTCACTTTATTCAAAAAGCTGCTTGAGAGATGAAAGTAGTTAAAAGTTATCTCTTTTGCAAGATGTTCTAACTGTATTAAATCAGCCTCTTGCTTGAAAGCAATGGAGTAGGCACGATTACTTCTTGTTGCACCCAGCTTTTTTGTTTTGTTTTTGTCTTACATAAGTAATACTTTTTTTCTTGCTGTAAAGGTTGTGAAAATTATAGCCAATTGCCCACTCAAGCATACAAAATAAAAGGTAAGTTATGGGAAACCAAACATGTACTAAATACACCCTGAATACAAACTTTAAACCAGGAACTAATCATTCAGGAAACCTACAGGTGTTCAGCCTAGAAATTCTACCTGATTTCTAATTGTATGTTGCATAAATTTTTAGCTGAAGAATCCAAACCACAAAAATTGAGTGAAACATGATCTTACTGTTAAGGATTCCACACCCAGTCTTAACTAGAGAAATCCATACCAAACAAAAAGGAAAAATACACAAGACTTCAACAGTCCTCCCCAACCCCAAAGTGGGAAGATGACAAAAATCACCAACAAAATGACCTGAAAATCCTTTCAGGAATCTTTTACTTTTGTCTAAAAGAGTTACTAACACAGGAATTTTACACAGGAAAAAACGACCACCCATAATATTTTTAAAAAGGTGTTACTAATGTTTGATCAGCAAACCAATATTTAATGGAAAGGTACCAAAGCTTGCAGTACTGATCAATAGATGCTTAATGGTTTTCTGTTGAGAACATATTCTGATATGGGAGGGTGGGTTTTGCATTCACATTTACTGTTCTTCACATCACATTAGGCGGGTCATCCTAACTTTGAATATTATTAAACACATATAAATAGCTAAAGTAATATGTCATGTGAGGCATCTATGTATTTTAAGAAAAGCCCCAGATGATTGAATTATGTGTTGCATAACTTCCCCATTAGTTAAGTACAGGATCTGATGAGTCTTTATAAGTAATAATGCTCACTTTTTTAAAACTTCACTTTTATCCTGATCTTCACTTTCTTTCAGTGATGAATTTAAAATTAGTCCTAAATTATCAAATACCCACTTAAAATAAGGTAGTTCTGAGAAAGACTGTGACATTCTGGTAATGTTATAGTGCTAATTTAAGGCAATTTTTAAAAAATTTAATAAGGAACTACTATACGCTTCAAAAAGGCAGACTAAATTTTTAAAAGAGCTTTCTTAAACAGCAGCTATTGAAGCAAACTTTTAGCTCGGTATGTTCCTTTTCCCAGTAACCACACTATATTTCTGTCATGTTGAAGCAGAAAATGTTCATCATTTTGTCAGCTCTGCCTGCAAAGCAGAGAATTACCTTCCCAAGCTCCTGAGATTTATGCTTTTAATTACCTGCTATCTGCTTCACTACCCTCCATACCTAAGAATCAATATAAATAGTCTTATTTATGGGAAAAATGTAAAATGTTTGACAAAAGCAGACTATCATTTTCTAGATTTCCATTTAATGCTATTGATTCTTTGTATCATCAATACCTTTTTTCTTAACAGAATCAGTTGGTTTTTCAAACTTACAAAATTATTCATTTATCTAATAATTTGTACTGCTTAGCAGCAGATGTAAACTTTACAACTAGCTTTCACTTCCCAACCCAGCAATGAGAGTATTATCACGGTGGTATTTCTTTATTTAATGATCAGCTGCAGAATTCAGTTTGAGTATGACTTTCTCCAAATCCCTTCATCATAAACTCACTTTTTAGTGAGGACCAATTTCCATGGCTTATTTCATTTCTGAATGAGAGGGCAATATTAGCATAGGTGAAACTTAGCAGGCTGGGTACCAGTATTCTTAAAACTCTGCGTCTCACATTTTATCAGCATCAATTCTTAAAAAAAAAAAAACCCAACAAATTACACATATATACTTATATGTAACTGTGTGTACACAATTTATATACAACTATATAAATATAAATATAGTATAGATTAATAGACTAAAGGAGCTGCCATCTACCTCAAAGGTTTCAAGAGAAATACAGTAGGTGTGCGTGGGTAGCAGGCAGTGATTGTATATGTATATGTGAGAGGAGTGAAGAGTTAAGTTGATCTGTAGACCTCACGTGTGTAGATAATTTGTTGGACATATGTGAGAGTGGTGATGTAAGGAGGGCCAAATATTAGAAGATGACTCTTCAAGGTTTTTCTTGACATGTCAGTTATCAAAGGCAATGTCTGAAAATTCAGGAAATATAGTATAAATTTTTGTAAATATTATGTTGGTTAGAGTTTCAAATACTATGTTCAATATACTTTTTAAAAAAAATTACCTTCTAGGGGCTTTTCAAGGGAAAAGTGCCTCAGAATTCAAAGCAATGAATCCAGTTATTAACCTAAAAAAGCTTAATAAAGATACTATGTCCATGAGAGAAAGGAAAAATAGTGTATTTGTTGTACTTTTGTGCCCGAGAAAGAGGAAGAGGGGGAAAAGAGAAGAGATAGAGGAGAGGGAGAAGGGAAGAGAAGATAGAGAACACAGGAAGGAAGAACATGATGGCTTAGTAGAAGAGAACATGTTTTGATAGGGAAAGAAAAACATTGATAACTGGTGAACAGAATTTCTAGAGTTAAAATCAGCGCTAGGCAGCCAATAGCAAAATGCAGAGTCCCCTAGAAGAGTGTGATGGGGTGATAAACAAAAAGCTTGATCCTTCAGAAAACGCAAGCAGGTGCCCTTGCAGCTGAGTGCCTCTTCCGCTTTTGCTGCAAGACAGATCTTCCAAGAAGGCGTCTAAGGGGTTCCTATTTCCCCGCCGCTTTGACCTCCCAGGGAAGGAACCGCAGCTGCTGTAGGGACTTGTTGCCTCATGGCAGCTGGCGGAGAGGTGGAGTTAGGCCTGGGGGCCAAAGGAGACGGAGGGTCATCCCAGAGCCCATGGAAAGGGCATTTATGTGGGACCCAAACTTGTGGCTTTCTCCCTAACCTCATGACTGCTGAGATCCCTGCTGGATGACAGAGAATGCCAGGGCTCCAGCAGAAACAACACTAACGCCTCTTGAGTGGCAGATGGCAGGTGGAGGCAGTTTGTTTATGCAAGACAGAGAATTTGTACTGTATTATGTAAACTGCTAAGGAAATCAGGAAATGGGCATAAGATTAAAACTACACAAAAAGAGATATGGGCAGAAAGGTCCATGAGAGCATATGAAATAACCTTCTCCAAATGAAAACTGCTAAGATGACAAAGATGCCAAATGCAGAGGGAAGTAGCATTGCGGATGTATCAATTACACACTAATTGCAGTCATGTGGGAATTGAGGGTGATTGTTGCATGACTGCACTTTCTGAAATCTCAGAGAGATTTATAGGAAAGAATAGGAGAGTCAGGTCACCTACAGAAATGTTCACACAAACAATTGGTCGCCATGTCATTTTAACTTCTAAGCAAATCCTTAATTTCCTGTCCATTTGTACTTAATGAGTCTTAGTAAATCAATGAAATGGCATAAGGTCATCTCCTTATGTCTTGAGACATGAGGCAATAGAACACAGCAAAAAGAACAGTGGTCTAAAATGAGAGAGAGAGATATTGGATGACTAAAACCCAAAAGAAAGACAAAAACAACACAACAAAATTAAAAACTTAGAGGAACCACAAAGTAAAATTTAAAAAAATTTAACTATAAATGATTTGATTTATAATGCTATTCAAAAAGTAATAGTGTAAATTCAAAAAATCAAATGAGTTAGCTCCAAATTAGGGGTCAGCGATTAGGGACCCTGCATCTCATGCTGAATCAATTGTGTTATTAATGCTGAGTATCAAAATTTCAGGGTCAGTTCCTGAATTAGAGTATATAAAACTTCATTAAAAAGATCATTATGCTCTCATTTCGATTTGCCCATGACGCATAAAGGATCCAGTCATATGTTAAAGGTATTTATGATTAACTCTGTTCTGAGATAACAACAATAAAAGAAGATCATCTCTATTTTTTAAACATTTAAGAGTACTAAGTTGCCCTGATTTTGTGTAAAAATCTGTTTAAGGATCAGTTTCCTTTATCCTTCTGCCACTATTCTCTAAGAAATTGAAATGAATACAAAAATTAGAAATTATTTAGGATCTGCCAACTTTCAACCTAGCCAAAAAGAGAAACGTCAGCCTCAAAAATATTTTAAAAGCTTGTGTTAAAAGTTCTAGTTTCTAGTCTTTTTGTATGAAAACCGAAAGTCCAATAATTTTGAGAGTCTTCTTTAAAACTAACTACGAAACAGTATAGAAGACCTATTTCCCTGGCAAGGCTTAACTTTAGAAACATATTATTTCCCAGCTAAAGGGAAAGATTCGGATTTAAGCTTATCAATTTATAGCCATACTAAGGTTGCAATGCACTCGTTCACTGGAGAAGAAGGGGGCATTCAGGCCCAGGATAATTTCATTCAGTGCTCAGCTTAAACCATGTTAGAAAAAAAAAAGGTGGCCAAGAAGAAACTAGGGACACGGGTGCTGCACACATTTGTGCAAATGTCTGGGACTCAGTTGGAAAGACACATTATTCCTGGACTGCAACGCTTGGCCCCTGGCAAAGTTAATGGCGTCAATTTGCAAAGATTCACTTGGGGAATGTTTGTGATTAATGCTTGCTCATTTGCATAACGCTGTATTGTGTAAATAAAGCTGTAGCCTTTTGCTTTCCGACAGTGGAGTTCTACTGAGATGATAAAAGCTGGACAAAGGGGGCTACTGGACACTTAAACTAGGTCACATTGAATTTTAATGCATGAAGTCTGCCCTGGTACAGTTTATATGGGTAATGGAGAATGGCAGAATGTAGTCTGTTTACTGAGCAAATCTGCCTTCCAGATTTTTCAATAAACATATTTTCTACACTGAAGAGAGAAGCCAATTCAGTCTCAGGCTGATTTAGAAATGTTATTAAAGAAAATAAGGATGAGCATCTTCTTAATTCTTACATTAAAATGTAAATAGGGTAATTATAAAATAATGAACTCTCCCCCAAATAAAGAATGCTCAGTTTCAGAGCTCAGTTATGCAGATTATAGCACCATTACTAAACACTGAGAACATGTATAGGTCACACTTGTGAATTTGCCATCCAGACTTTGTGGCTTTACTGCCCAGAGTCTAAGCATGACTCAGAAATTTAATTTCTTTCTCCATTGTCAACAGAGCTTTTGAGTGGTGACAATGAAGCCAGTGGTCACGTGCTCACGTGTGTACATCTGTCCATGCCCCTGTTAGTAAATACAAAGAAAATTACTGACATCGAATGAAGCTCAAGTCAAAGGTGAATCTGTTCCTAGAGCAATTCTGGGGTGTAGAAAGAAGACTGGCACACCTCTCCCCAGAAGACTGACAAAAATAAAAAATAAACTCGTAGTCATTCTTTCTGAGTCTTACCTATTCCACCTGTAAAATGGAAGTGTTTATATCCTGTCCTTCTAAAGAAATACCATGGAAATGATTTTCAGTCATAGAGTTGGAACCTCCCAAAGATCATGTAGTCCATTTTAGGTTACATTACAGAAGAGGAAACTGAGGCCCACAGTAGTGAAGTGGTTTATCAAAGTTCAAAATTAGGATTTAAATCACATTCAAGGACTCTTAATCCGGTGTTTTACACTGTGCAGCCTTTCTATGCATGGAGTAATGAAATACAGAGCAGAAGACCTGGAATATGTTCTGGGAGGATCTAATAAGGTTAATCCTTGCATGCTTTCATTCACACTGTTTCCTAGTAAAAGTTGCTGCTAGACTCTGGAGTCCAGTATGTATAGGGCTTGGCATAAAATAGGAGCACAATAAATGCTAAGAAAATGAGTAAAGTTGTAAGGCAACATAGTATCATTGGAGAGTTGTGGATTTAGAGTCAAGAGACTCAAATTTATGTCCTATATCTGTATTTATTGGCTATGAGAATCTATGTTAACTCCAAAGATAAGAAACAACCTAAGTGTCCACCAATAAGGGACTAGTTAAGTAAACTATGGAACATCTACACATAGACTACTGTATTAGTTTTCTATTGCTATACTAGCAAATTACCATAAACTCAGTGGCTTAAAACAACACACATTTATTATCTTACAGTTCTGGAATTCGGAAGTCCAACATGGGTTTCATTGGGCTGCAACCAAGGTGTCAGCAGGACTACATTCTGTTTTGGAGGCTCTAGGGGAAAATCAATTTCTTTGACTTTTCAACTTCTAGAAGCTTTCCACATTCCTTGCCATGTGGCCCCTTCTTACACCTTCAAACCAACAATGACCAGTCTAGTTGTTCTTATATCATATCACTCTAACTTCCTCTTTTGCCTCCCTCTTCTATTTTTAAGGGCCTTTGGGCCCGCAGGAAAATCCCAGATAATCTATTTTAAGGTCAGCTGATTAGTGCCCTTAATTCCGTTTACTACCTTAATTCCCCTTTGCCATACAAGGTAATATAGTAAAAGAGTCCAGAGATTAGGATGTGAACATCTATGCCTACCACATCTATAAAAAAACAGTGAGGGAGCTTGCTATGTTCTGATAGGGAAAATTCTCTAGGATATATTGTTATGTAAAAACAGTGCAGGGCAAAAAAAAGTGTGAATAGTATGCTACCTTGTATGTAGAAAAGGGAGGAGATTGAGTATATATTCAATCTCAATCTGCATAAACAAACCCAGGAAAGATAGGCAAGAAATATTAAAGTGGTTACAGATAGACAGGGAAAGGCATGGAGGGTGGGAGGATGGGGAATAGGATGGAACAAGATTTTTCAATGTACCTTTTAAAATTAATTTGCCTTTTGGACCACGTAAATATATGTTTTTTTAATTCAAGGGATTCATAATTGCCTCAAAGTCCTTATTATTCACTTGATGGTCAAAACATTTTGTTTTGCAGAGCCTGTCTCTCATAAACCTTGTTACTTTTCTCTTCTTTAACTCTAACAGGCAGATCCTCATTTGTCAGTGGCTTTGTATTAAGCTGTTCTCTAACATGACATTTATAGACTTCATGAAAGTCTGCATCTTTTGCAAGATTTTTGCAATTTTACTTTGCGATCTCTTTGCATTGTATTATGAGATGTTTTCAGCATCAGGTATTGCTGCAGTGGGAATGCTAGAACCAAATATGGAGCATGTCTTCTGGTGGGTATTCATTTTGTAAGTGGCCAGTTAAGTAGCGAACATTTTCATTTTATATTCGTAAAGTTACAGAGACGTTAATTTCCCTATGTGACTATATATAAATTTGGATAATAAGTGGGCAAAATTGTTAAATATACTTGGATCTATTTCAGTATTTATTATTCTGTCTTTTCTTAAAAAATTCCTTTAATTATTATACCTTAAATCTAGTAGTAATATTATAGTTTAATATATCTAGTAGGTATGTCTCTATGATTAATTAGTCTTCAATTTACAAAATATTCATGATTCCTATCACATTGCTTTTTTTCTAGTCAGGTTTACTGAGGTATACTTTACATACAGTAAAATTCCTTTTTAGGTATTGAGTTCTATGAGTTTTGAAAAACAAGAACAGTTGTGTAACTACCACAGCAATGAAGATTTTGAATATTTACATCACCCAAAAAAGTTCCTTCATGCCCCTTGGTGATCAATGCCCCAACCCCACCCTCAGACCCTGTTAATTACGGGTCTGATTTCTGTCCCCATAGTATTGTGTTTGGCAAAAGTTTTATAAGTGTAACCATACAGTGTATAGTCTTTGTGTCCAACTTATTTCATTTAGCATACTGCCTTTGAGATTCATCCATGTTGTGGGATGTATTGGTACATCATTTCTGTTATTGCTGAGTAGTATTCCATTGTATGGCTATACCACAGTTTG
Organism: Balaenoptera musculus; assembly: GCF_009873245.2. NCBI lineage: Eukaryota > Metazoa > Chordata > Mammalia > Artiodactyla > Balaenopteridae > Balaenoptera > Balaenoptera musculus. The sequence goes on from NC_045791.1 coordinate 60,098,225, forward strand.
TTTATCCATTCATCAGTTGATAGACATTAGGATCAAGTTCAGTTTGGGGCAATTATGAATAAAGCTACTATAAAAGACACATGCATATGAACATATGTTTTAATTTCTCTTGGATAAATACCTAGAAGTGGGATTGCTGGGTTGTATGGGAAATGTATCTATAACATAAAATTTCTTATAAATAGCTACCAAACTGTTTTCTAAAGGACCTGCACCATTTTGTATTTCCAACAACAATGAATGAGAGTTCCAGTTGCTCCTCACCCTTGCCACTGGGTAATATCAATTTATTTAATTTTCATCATTTTAATAGGTATAGTGGTATCTGATTGTGGTTTGCATTTCTTTAATGGCTAATGACGTTGAGCATTGTTTTACATATTTATCTGTCATTCATATTTCTTCTCTGGTAAAGTGCTTATTCAAATCTTTTGCCCATTTATTATTTATTATTGAGTTGTAAGTTATTTAAATATTCTGCATACAAGGCATGTGTTTTACAAATATTTTCTCCCAGTCTGTAGCTTTTCTTTTCAATTTCTTAACAGTGTGATAGTGTCATTTGAAGAGTAGTTTTTAATTTTGATGAAGTCTAATATATAAGCATTTTTATAATTCATATTTTTGTTTCTTAAGAAACCTTTGCCTAACTCAAGGTCACATAAATTTTCTCCTGTTTTCTTCTAGAAGTTTTATAGTTTTAAGTTTATAGTTATATATATATATATATATATGATCTATTTGAAATAATTTTTATATTTTGTGTGAAGTACCAGTCAAGGTTCTTTTTTTAAATTTACAAGTGGATATCCAATTGCACTATTTGTTGCAAAGATTAGCCTTTCTCCATTGAACTGTCTTTGCAAGTTTATTAAAGATCAACTGACCGTATAGGTGCAGGTCTATTCTATTCTATTGATCAATATGTCTACTATTCTTTCACTAGTATTACAGTCTTGATTACTATAGGTTTTATAGTAAGTATTAAAATCAAGAAGCATAAGTTCTCAAACTTTGTTCTTTCCTAAAAAACATTTTGACGATTATAGGGCTTTTCTTTTCTATGTATATTTAAGACATAGCTTGGCATTTTCCACAAAAAAACCTTCTAGGATTTTTATCTGGGTTGTGCTGCATCTATAGATCAATCTGGGGAGAAATGACATCTTAACAATAATGAGACTTTGAATGAATTGGTACTACATATTTCTCAATTTATTTAGGAACATTTTAATTCTTGAATAAGGAATTTGAGAAAGATTTTATCAGGTGCCAAAAAAAGTCATTGGATTTTTGGTTGAAATTGCATTAAATATACTTTTATAAATCATGAAAAGCATATCTCCTCTTTTCCAATGACTATCATTTTCATTATGTTTCCTGTGTAGAATTATCAAAATATCATTTAATGGATATTCAAACAAAGGTATTTATTATTTTAGTATTTCCAAAACTCATGAATCGTATAATATACTCTTGGCAAAATGACTTCTACTGTGAAGTAACTTGGGAAATATCACATACAATATGCAGCCGCCAGATTCAGATTTGCATTGCTCATTGGCTTTACTTGGTCATTGGGTATTATAAATATTCTAATATTATTTATTTTGATTTTATGTTATTTTATTCTACATTTAAAAATCGACTTTCATAAAATATTGATTTGTACCCTTTTCTTGTTACCATTTTTCTTAACAGGATGGTTATGCTTGCCAGATAAAATAATTTACAAAGCTTTCCCTGTATTTCCATGGTCTGGGAAAATATAAATTATATAATAAATTATTCTCTCAGGTATTTAATATGATTTGGCACACACACATAAAACGTGACACTTGTTATCAAGAGTAATAACAATGGTTTTCTTCAACATTCATTGCATTTTTTACATATTTTCATTGCATTTTAAACTTCTAAAAATATTTTCTGCTATTCAAGTATTTTTGAAAAGTAAATATAACTGGTGGGATTAAGTGTAAAATGGTATAGGTGAGACTGATTACATAGAGAAATCCTTGATTTTTGACATTAGCCACTCTGTTGTTCAAGTTTCTAATGTTGAATCCAAATCCCTTGAAAATCTAGCACACTGAAATAAGTGGGCCATCAATTGGAGGGGCTGCTAGAGAGTATGTAAATACGAAGAGATGTACATATTCAGAACAATCAGACTTAAGAGCTTGACAGACTACAGAGCACAATGAAAAGGTGATACTCACATCCGAGTTAAAGCGAAGCTGACAGACATTACAAGAAATAACTTGTTTCTTCTTTGGGGGAATGGACACTCCAAATGTGTGGTTAATGACTGCTTTTTGCACAGGATCCATCTAAAGAGCAAATGATAAGATAGTCAATTTATAACTTCAAAGGATAGATAATAGTGTGCTCAAGTAAAAGTAGCTGTATTATTCCTTAAGGTTTTAACTTTTAGTTCCCAAACAAGGATAATAAAGACTCTCATTCAATAGTAATGTACTTATTTCCAAGAATTAAAAATAAAAACAAAAAAATTGGTTTGAAATCATAACACAAAAAAATCACAGGAGAATCACATTTCAAGAAATCTTATATCTATATAAGAAACCTTGAAAAACCTTAAAAGAATCATAGAACAAGAAAACTTAAGATCTAAAGATCAGGGTTAAAATTAACTTGTTAATGTTTTCCCTATGTGAGGTAATAATACTTAAGATGGCCTGAAATGATTTCAATGATGACTGTTACAGATGTATTTAAGTTTCTTAGTTTTTTATTTGTGGCAAAGTCATAAATGACAGGCTTTATCACAGCACAGAAAATGTTTACCTTTATTTTAAAATAATTTATTATTGTTCATGTACTCTAGATATTCATTCTACTGGAAATGCATGTCACTCAAATGTCTATAACAGATTGGTTAATATGCAACCCCTGCTTAAATATTGATCAAGTAAAGTTTTGACATATAACCTGTGACTTTCTCTCTTTGGTTTGCATTTACCATAAACAGTCAGAGAAATATACAGTGATACCATAGAAAAAGTATGCCACAAAGCCATGAAAGTATTTGGAAAAAGAAAGAACACTATCTGCAGAGCCTATAAAAAGAGAGACACAGCAGTGATTCTCTTGTGTACTCCAGATAATAATCTCCAGCATTAATGTCAGACAACTGGCAGTTCAAAAAACAATGACGAACAAAGCATAACTTATAAACAGATGTAACACGAACAAGGACAGATCCATTGACACCATTGTCTAGGAAATCTCCAGAGGTTAGAATTTAGGACTGGATTAGTTGATGATATTTGGTAGAGAGGGGAAATGAATACTATCCCTGATGAGGTGTATGAATCAACAAAGTGCAAAATCAGCAGTTAGAAGAACTTAAATACATTAGAAGGGAGGGCGGATTACAGAATTATTGAACAGTAAAGTAGCCTTTTTTTTTTGCTACAAGTTTAAGTGAGATGACAGGACAATGTATTCCCACTATAAAGAAAAGTTATGTGGTTTGGAACGCTTAAAAAAGTCAAAGAGGGGAGTTTTCTGGAGTGATAGAACTATTTTATATCTTGACTGTAGTGGTGGTTACACAAACTTATACATGTGTTGAAATTCACAGAACTATGCACATTCCCAGAAAGTCAATTTTATGTATGATAACTTAAAAAGCGAAAAAGAAAAAACTGTTAAGAGTATTATGTTTAACTACTTTGGGATTGACATATATACACTACTATGTATAAAACAGATAACTAATGAGAACCTACTGTATAGCACAGGGAACTCTATTCAGTGTTCTGTGGTGACTTACATAGGAAGGAAATCCAAAAAAGAGGGGATATATGTATACATATAGCTGATTCACTTTGCTGTACAGCAGAAACTAACCCAACATTGTAAAGCAACTATAATCCAAGAAAAATTTTTTAAAAATTTAACCACTAAATGTAAAGTATTATTACTAGAAAATCTGGGGATTTGTTTTGCTCAAGGTTGTAATTGACTATATTAAATTTTATTAAATGAGAATTAAAAAAAAACCCTCTATGGGCAAAGAAAATCTCAAAAGATCAGAAAATAAAACCTTAGTTCACTTTCTTACGAACAAGTGCATACACTTAAAGTCTCATCCATTTGCAAAACATGAACCTGTACTTTCTGAACGTTACTAGAGACGGCAAATCAGTTTGGACAGGCTTAAAAATAAAATAGCCTAACTATATTGGCAGGATGGAAAAACTACACTGTTTTTGCAAAGTTAAAAAAATAAAAGCATGTTATTGAGATTATTTTCTGTTCTCAGCCTAAAAAAATACATCTAGTGATGTGTGAACTATATAGGATAAAAGTATATGAATATCCTAATCATATTTTCTGCATGCCACTTTTATTATTTTTGCCATATCTATATACTATTGTATATGTTATTATTATTCACTTAACATTTTTTCTTTAAAGCAAATTAAAATAGTCTTTTAAAAAACAGCAGCAAAAATCTCCAAAACTTTTTCATCTTCCCAAACTGAAACCATGGTCCCACTAAACACTAACTTCCCGTCCCCTCCCCCAGCATCTGGTAGCCTCTACTCTATTTTCTGTCTCTATGCCTTTGATTTCTCTAGGTCCTTCATGTTGGTGGAATCACACAGTATTTGTCCCTTTGGGACTGGCTTATTTCACACAGCATAATATCATCAAGGTTCATCCATGTTGTAGCATGTGTCAGAATTCCCTTCCTTATTAAGGCATCATAATATTCCATTGTATGCATACATCACGTTCTGTTTGTCCATTCACTTGTTGATGGACATTTGAGTTGTTACCATCTTTTGGCTACTGGGAATGATGCTGCTATGAACAGTGGTGTACACATAATCTGTTCAAGTCCTTGCTTTCATTTCTTTTGGGTGTATTCCCGGATGGCATTCCTGGATCATGTGGCAACTCTATGTTTGGTTTTTTGAGGGGCGGCCGTGCTGTTTTCCACAGCGGCTACACCATTTGGCAGTCCTACCAACAGTGCACAAGAGTTGAATTTCTCCACATCCTTGCTAACACTTACTATTATTTTCTGATTTTTAAAAATAATGGCAGTTCTGATGAAGTAGTATTTCCTTGTGTTTTTGACGTGGCATTTTCCTATGAAGAGCAATGTGAGCATCTTTTCATGTGCTTATTGGTCATTTGTGCATATTCCTTGAGAGATGTCTATTCGGGTCCTTTGAACCATTTTTAATTGGGTTTGGTTTGGTTTTCTCTTTTTGAGTTCTCTATATATTCTGGATATATTAATCCTTTGTTAGATATGTTATATGCAGGTATTTCCTCCCATTCTGTGGATTGTCTTTTTAATCTCTTATAGTGTCCTTTGATGCATAAAAGTTCTTAATTATGAAAAAAAAAAAGCAGCAATATGCATGAAAACATAGTTTTAATGTATATCCTTTCCTATTACTCATTTCAAAAGTATATTGAAAGTTACCATTAAAAATTAAAACTTCCATCATCTAAAATAAATGCACTATCCTAGTTATTCCCATACTGCAATATGGAAACATAGACAAAAATATATCTACAAAAATTTAGCTCCAAATTTTTAGTAAACAAAGATATCTGTTGAGAGCTCCAAACACAACCTTGGATATAAACATTCCCTTTACATTTTGAAATTGTTAGCTGCCTACATAATTTTTCAAGTAACCCCTGATACAAATTTGTCTACTCAAATCTCACATTTGTACCCTAACAGCCTGAAAATACTGTTTATGTTCCCAAGGCTGAGCATTCTCTTCCTGAAAGGTGAGTTGTGGCCGAGCACCCCCCAATACTAAGGCAGGCAAGTGCCCAGCAATTTGCTACGTGAAAAGCAAACTAAGGAGGTTCCTTCAAGAAACATCTTAACTAGAATCGACTTCTCTGCTTTACACATATAATCCTACTTGTCCTCATAACACACAGTCCCTTTAACCCCCTTCCTTGTCACCTGTCATTAACTCCTGCTGCCTTTAACATCCTTTGAATGACTTACCAACTAATTCATATGAACATTTATCTTCCATGTTTCTCACTTGGAAACAAATTTTTCTATTTTCCACTTGATTCTCTATTTTCTTATAGGTATTTCAAGAAAAGGTCTACTTTTTTTTACCTAAATCTTTGTTTACCTTTCTCTGTTTATCATAGAATTATATAATTATACTTCTTATTCAAAGTCACTTGGAGGACATGATTTAGTTGAAGAAGACCTTTAAATGGTATAAGAAAGAATAGTTCCATTGGCCAATTCATCTGATATCTTATGAAACAGACACTTCCCGATGATGGTTTTGAGTATATGCCATCTGATGCAGTAACTACAAATACCTGCGTCATTTCAGTGGGGTCCATAATTAGCAATAATGTAGAAAAGGCTTTCAGATCTTTCTCTTTTTTTAAAAGTATAAAGAAGTAAAATCCTGAATTTTTTTCTTGTAGCATTCCTAAAATACTCTAAAAATTAGATAAAAATAATAAATATGTAATTTATATTAATTTTTTCCTCCACTAATGCAAAATCAGTTTTCTCTAATCATAATGAGATATGTAGAACTAAATCAATGGCAAGTCTTGTATTCAATCACCAATTTTCAGGAGGAATAAAACAATCAAGATGAATATAAAACATTCTCATAAACCCTAAAATGTGATAAATACGTGTGATTCAATTAGTATAGTCAAAACTATATATCTATACCATAATGATTTCATATGTAGAGTACTCAGCAAAATTATTGGAGGTACTACAGTTATACAACAAACTCTTGAAGGTTTTAAGGGTTTTAATAAAGATGTTTGAGTGTTTTTAAACATCTTTATTAAAATGTTTATATCACTGTTAATGAACAATTGCCTGTTACATACTCTAGATTAGGTCATAACTAGTTCACGAACTGCACAAGAAAGCTGTCTGTGTATTGAGAAGATTGTTTCAGTGGTAAACAATGCTAAAAAAGCTTTACGTTAAGGAAAAAAAAAAAACCTCACCACATAGCTCTAGCCTACCAATATCCTTACCTGGCAGAATTATTGGTCCAAATAAGCCTCTTCTTTTCTAAAAAAGTAAAAGTCAGAAGTAGTCATCTGGAATTTTGAGGCTAGCAAGCACATTCACACAAAATTTTTAAAAATCCATTTTCTTTGCTCATCTCTGATTAAAAAGCCTGAAATGCTTACTAACTAAAAAGCAGCAAGAGTTAACACTTGCCACTTTTGCTAATGAAAGTCATGTAGAAATGAAAACCAAAACCTATTAGTGCAATTAACTGGTAGGTAATAAAAATGAAAGATGGGGTTGTGGCTTTTACCAGGAATTGAGGAGATGATTGGAGGCTACGAATGGACAAATTAACTATTCTATTACAGTGCTTATAAAAGGAATTAATGAAGGTGGCCTTATCACACCATCTATTATATTTTCAATATCAAAATAAGAACAAACAGATATCTTGATGTATTCACCAAGTTTATGGAACTACAAATCTGTGTGAGTTTTTTTTAAAAGATCTACTTTCACTGAGTATTCCAAAAAGTAATTTATATCCGCACAGAGTAAGCAATCACATAAAAACACATGAAGTTGCAAATAAAACCTAGCCACAGGGAAAAGAAACACAGTGCAGCACTTCACTAAAGTCAGGATGAAGACTATGGGAGGGCAGAGAATCTAGGTAGGCACTACATGATCAAATGATAGTACTAGATGACAAGATGATAGTACTAGGTGATGGTCATCATTTGCACCTGTCCTTGATTTCTGCAAGTTATTTGAGATAACTTTCCTAGATGGAATTTTAGGCAAAGAAAATAAAACTACAAACCTTTCAACTATCTCAATAATTTTCAAGGGGATGAAGTTGGAATTGTATTCTTGTAAGAGTCTTACAATGACTTCACTACCCATCCAGTGGGGCTGGGTGTGGGAGTAAACCAAGCACCACTCAATTAAAAAGCAAAAAAGACTGCTCAAGAATTATACAAGTCTTTCTTATATGTGGCTGGGTATCCATAATATTCTTAAAGATGAGGATATTTCATCTTAAACTTAGCTATCTGCTTTAACCAACATTCTAAAAAGCATTTGGTAACCACTTACTAAACAGAAGTAGAAACCATGTTTTTGACTTTAAAAAGTTAAAGATCAATCATGCAACAAACATTTCTGGAGGTCTAATATGTTTCAGACATTGTCCCAGATTAGATGGGGTAGGATGAGTCAAACACAAGAAGGGACATTATTGTAAAAGTTAAAAAGTGAAAAAGGATGGTGATTAAGCAAAACACTGAGGCACGAGAAGGCACATAAAGGTCTGTCCCCTCTTGCCCTACCCCTACTTTGGATTTTTCCCCCCTTTTCTGATTTTCTCACAATTCAAGCATCCAGGATCCTCCCTTTAACAGTGACATCAATGTGTTATCCTCCTGGGGTATTTGCCTTTTAATTCCTTTCTCTAGCTGTGTAATAATAATAATAAACATCTTAATAAGACCAGCTTAGATTTAGAGCTCTCACCACGTGCCAGGAACTACACTAAGGGATTATCTACTGTACTCTCCACCATCACATGAGGCAGATACCATTTTTATCCTCCTTTTACAAATGAGGAATCCGAGGCTTTGAGAGGTTTAATAACTTCTCACCCTCAAGTTCGTAGGTCTGAAGCCAGGAGTCAAACTCAGGCGAGAGTCTCTCCCCCCACTCTTCCCTGCTAAGGGACCACCAAGCAGGGCTGCTGGGTATCATGTGTGGCACTGCTGTAGGGTGTGAGAAATGGGAAGAAAGGAGGAGTGTTCCTAGAATTTCTGCAGCCTGGAGGGCAGCTGTCTAGTCAAGCTACACATAAGGCCTACTGGTGGCTTGGTTTTCTTTTTAATGTATTTTTTTCTATTTCTATTTTTTTTTTCTATTTTTTTTAAAATTTATTTATTTTTGGCTGCATTGGGTCTTCATTGCTGACCTGGGCTTTCTCTAGTTGCGGCGAGCGGGGGCTACTCTTTGTTGCAGTGCGCAGGCTTCTCACTGCGGTGCCTTCTCTTGTTGTGAAGCACAGGCTCTAGGCACGCGGGCTTCAGTAGCTGTGGCATGCAGGCTCAGTAGTTGCGGCACACGGGCTCTAGAGCGCAGGCTCAGTAGTTGTGGTGCACCAGCTTAGTTGCTCCGCGGCATGTGGGATCTTCCCGGGCCAGGGATCGAACCCGTGTCCCCTGCGTTGGCAGGTGGATTCTCAATGACTGCGCCACCAGGGAAGCCCCTACTTGGTGTTTAAGTAAAAGTTTCCTGGAGAAGTGAGTCTCAGTTTTTCTCTTTCTGACCGACTTATGCCCTTCTTAAGATAAGCCCATTTCTTCTTGGGTTACTTCAGGAAAGCCATAAATAAAAATTGGGGCTGCCCTGTCCTCTTTCCCCGTTGTAACTGTTGGGCTAGCACACAGAAAAAAAAAAGAAAGTTCCAGGAACACTTAGAGATTACATGTAGCAGGTGATGGTCATCATTTGCACCTGTCCTTGATTTCTGCAAAGCAGATCTCAGCTACTAAATCCCTGTGACTTAGGGCTTTCTGGAAGTTTGGCAAAGCATCAGTTTTTTTAAACTGCAATATTATCAAATTACAGTAGTACAAAAAGAATGACTATTTTTTCATCCCTTCCTTTTTCATTGTTGGACTTATGGAAAAGAATGGGACAATAGGGTCTCATTAGAACTTCAAATATTCATGAAGTGACACTTTTAAATGTGATAGCTTATGTCACTGAAGGGCAATATTTCTCTGAAGTTACTTCAAAAAAGGTTTTGTCTTTTATATTTAAATACTCTGACCACATGCCTTTATTATTACTGTTTTACTTGTTTCAAATCCTTGAAAACTTAAATAGAAACAAAGCAGACACAACTGTTGCAAGACAAATTCCTCTTCTCAAAGATCAGGAAATACAAACAACTGCATATTGTTGGCAATGTTAGTTCAACCACACAACTCTGTGCTGTTTTGGATTTCAAATCAGAAGTCTCAATAAAAATAAACCACATGAAACGTTACACTGGAACTGCATGCTACTGTGAGACCTGCCTTTTTGCATCTGGAATATGTAAAAGTTGAGATTTGCCATCCTGCCACTGCTTTTCCTACCCAGAGCATCCTGACAGGGGTCCACCAGAATGCCATCACTGTCACTGAAAGGAAGACAAGTGACATGCCACGTTCTCCACAGACTGTTGATTCGATCAAGTGCCATATTTAGCTCTTTGCTAAAACCACACATTGGCTGTGACTTGCAAACAAAATCAGCTGTGCCCCTGTACCACAGGGATAACATTACTCCACCAGAAAGTTAACCAGAATTGGCATAAAGGCTAAAATAACATGCACTTAAGAAAATAATAGGTCACATTGATCTAAGTCTCAGATCCAATAAAGCTATTATCATTATTATTATTACTACTACTATTTTATCAAAATGTTGTAGACCTTTACATATTTTGAGGCTGGTTGACAATTAGAAGGATCTGATTGCTGCAGAAATTAAGTGGGATCCCGGGATCCCTTTCCAGAGCCTCCCTCGTACTGGTCAAAAATCCCTGTGGAAAATATAAGTGGAGTCTGCCCAGAGATTGGAAGCAACCAAGCAGAGTGGAGCATAGATTAGAATTTCATTTTTTTCTTTTCTTTCCTTTCTTTTTTTCCCTTAAAATGAATTTAGAAAGTTTGATACCTTTCACTCAAATTCCATATTGCCAGGCCTTCTTTGAAAAGCTCTGGGATTCATCAAGTAAGCGTTATATATTCCACTGACAAAAAGAATGACTAGAATAAGGAAAAAACACCCTGGGATCTATTTTGAAAGGAAACTAAACTGCATTTTCCAGTAGTTTTTTGGGAGAAATTCCACCTTGGTTTCATTTCTAGAAGAATAAAAAAGAAACATATACAGAATGTTAGAGATGTGTGTTTCTGCCGTAAAATAATGTCTTCTTTCTAGAGCACTCTGATAATAAAAAGTGCAACCTTTTTAGAGATTATTTCATATCAACTTAGTTCTGTCCTTGGGAATTTTTGCTCCTTTCCAACACATCACACTTTTATAAATGTATAATTTTCAATTTGCACAAACACTGTATTTGATTGAAAATTGATTCATTTAACAATAGTTTATTAAATGGCTATCATGCACTGTTTTAGGAGCTGGACATACAGTAGAGAACAAGCCTTCAAAAATACAACATTCTAGCTGGGGAGACCTACATAGGTATCCCCTGCTTTTTGAAAGTCTGCTTTATGCCACTCGGTTTTATGAAAGACCTACATTGGTACCTGTTTTCACTAACTGAAAGAAATCCCAAGAGAATTTTTGCTTTTATGAAAAAAGTTGAAAAATGAAAATAGCGTTCAGCATTTCTTTTGTGCAAACCTTTATAGAGGCAGTGCGCATCTCAAGCAGTGACAGTGGCGCCACCAAGCTCTTTCCCCGGAAACTACACTGAGCATCTCAGGATCAAGCCGCCATAACTTTGAACTGTGTCTGTGAGCATCTATTCTTTATCTGGATTTATTTTGTGCATCCATTAGCAAGATGTATCCTAAACTAATTGCTTCTTCACTTCACAACATTTCGACTTAGGAAAGATGTCATAGGAATTCTCCATTTTGGGATAGCGGGGGAACCCTGTATATCTAAAGTTATAAGGTATTTCCAGAGTGTTTTAAGTACTATGAAAAAAATAAAGCAGGAGAATGGGAAAGAAACACAATTTTACCACGGATAATTCCTAAAAACATTTTCGTTGTCTTGATACAACTTTGATTCTGATACTTTCACATGTAAAACCGTACCAAGTATGTAAAGATAAGGACATTATCCCATGATTTAGAGAGTTGATACAGAATTTGGAATCATATCACTGGTAAAAACTGTAAAGGGCATATGGTCTTCGGCTTTCAAAGCTGCCTATGAGATCTCCACAGAGGATTTTCTTCAACTACCACGTCCCAAGACAACAACTGGGACACCACTCACAGCCACCACTGTCATCGTGTCCTTAAAGAGAAAGGGCAACTAAAGTGATCTGTTTGGGAAGTTCTCTAAGGATGAGTGCTTAGCGCTAGATGCGTCTTACCTGGAGACCTTCCTAGTGGGTTTCTGGTACAATGTGGTTGGCCTGGTAGTTTTTAGTGAATAACCAAAATACCCATGAGTTACTTCTCTGTTTTTTAAATAAGTACATATTCTGGCTAAGCTCTAGCAGTTTTTTGTGAAGATATCATATGAAAATAATGTTTTTCACTTTTAAAACTTTTAGAACTTTAAAGAGTTACCAAATGGTACAAGCAAGAAAGCTGAAAGGAAAGGAGGGGGTGGTTTCACCATCTCCCCCTCTTTAGTGGAAAACCAGCTTAACACTTTGACGGAAAATTTTTAAATTGTTTCTAGTAGAAGGAATAAATTTAAGTTATTTCTAGACAGTAGTTATTTTGTTAATGGGAGATGCCCTAAGATTAGACCTGCGCACCTTACTGAAGCCGAATGTCTAACTCTGACAGTAGATCCTTGTATGTAATCATATGGTCAGTGCAAATGTAAAAATGTTCCATTTTCCTGGCTGGCTCCACATGCCGGTGATTTTTCCATGCTGCCAGGGGTCAAGAGTGATGCAGCAAAGCTGTATTTATGCCGCTGGGTAATTTAAGAAGCCACATCAAAGAGCATTTCAAAAAGTTCAGTTTAACAAATAAGACTTTCAGCTTACGTCTGCAATGGGTATGAGACTTAATTGAAGGTTCGCTCATACCTTATTGCACGGACACACACATACCCAGCAACGTTTTGGGTGTTGATGTTCCTATTGAAACATTAGATGAGTAAACTTAAGAATTGAAATTCAGTAGCATATGTACCCATATTCAGGTTGAAAATGTATTTTGGAAGATCTAATTGGTTAATATGATGTATTAAGGGAGCCCAGACTATGCTCAATTCCAATTCAGGTGCTCATTTCAATGTAGGGAAAAGACATTAAGGTATGAGCAAACTATATCTCCTAAGGAAATACAGTCCTTTTCTTTCTTTGTTTTCATTCTTGAACAAGAAATGCTTAGATATGACTGAAACCATGAGGAAAGAGAGGTGTTTTTCCATCAGGACACAAGAAAGTTCTTGAAAGGGTTTTCATTTTATGTTTACTATTGATGTTCCTATAACTAAAATAATTTTGGCCAATGCATGCATACAGATTATGAAAGATCAGTAACAACTGTCAAAGGCAAGGTAACAAAAGTTTCTATGAAATTATGAGATGCACTTTTGAGAGAATATGAGAAAAGTTACAAAATTTTTAAGAAAATGAAAAACTACCTGGAAGAGAATTAATAAGAATTTAGCTCTATCTGAATTTTAATAGCACAGAAGAAGAAATGAAATGATGGACAAATACTATTAATATTTTTTTCCTGTGGAAAAGTTTACTACCTTCGAAGTATTTATACTTTATATTTCTCAGTGAGGTATATCCATATTTCAAAAAACAAAGAGCCCAAGGCGTACATAGTTGACAATAAACTCTCTCATCCAAAGAAAAACACTATTCAGAGTGATGAGAACAGGAAACTGGATTCACCAAGAGAATCTAAAATAAATGAGTCAGTTGTTACCTATGTTTTATTTAGTATTTTGTTTCCTCAGGGTGAAATAAAACAAGAAATAAAACCATTTTCAGGAATATGGACTGAAGTATAGGTTTTCAATAGATGTGCAAAATACTAAACAAGATAGAGATTCATTTGAGGATAGCTTATGAGAACTGATTCTTCTACAGGACATTGAAAGAAGACACCCATCCTGAGGTTTGGAAGGATAGGCTAGTATCTTAGATAGAACATAGTCACCTACTTCTTGGCCTTTCCTGTTTTTCTTTTTAAAATAGTGGCTTGAAAACAACCCCCACACTTGGTTCCAGGATTAAATTTCCATAACAAAATTCAGAGCCAGAAATAAGTCTGAGAAATACCTTTTTAAAAAACTAGAACTTTTTGTTCTTTAGGAGGAAAAAAAAAGGCATACAAATAACCAAAGACTACTTGCTGATGCTTATGAATGTAGTTTATAAAAATTATTGGTGCTAAGTCTCCAAATCTAAGTAGTGATAAATTTTCCTATTTTCTGGGAAATGGGCTAAAAAAATGTTACAAGGGCTTTCTAAGAGACTAGGGAAGTAATGAGCTTTCTTGATTTAAAAATCAATACACCTGCTGAACAGCCAAATGCATTAACTGACATCCTTTCAAAACCATTCTGTCAAAGCTAAGTTTGAAAGGCTGTTCAGTAACTAATCAGATATATCCTGATGCTGAGGCAAAACAGGTCCGTGACACAAATTAAAAAGAAAACCCCACTAGGCAGGAAGAATTGCAAAATCGGAAATCTGGACCTGTTTGGATGTATTCTTCATGCTGTAAAGCAAAGTAGAAATGAAGTGTTTTTTCCCCAAACAGAGGACAACACATTCCTTAGTCTTGCACTCAGAAGAAACCTGACAGGTGAGGACTAAAAGGCTCAATGCAAGGGGGCAAATCTGGAATGCTCCAATCCTAAGCATTGTGGGCTCTCCCATGCCACACTCTCATGACACAGCGGTACAATGTCAGAGATTGTCTACATTTTCAAACTGTTTTTTATTTGTTTTGAGTTTCAGAACCTTCCCCCCAACTCTACCCCCAAACAGAATCCTAACTGGAAATTCAATATAATAAAACGCTGAAAACAGGTCTGGTTAAAGCACGTGGGTCAGGTTCCAGTCTCACCAGCCTGATTTTAGTCCAACTTCCTCACATGAAAGTGAGAAAAGATACGGAGAGTTTTAGTAACTTGCTTGAGCCTCTTCAGCTAAGACCAGAACCCAGATCTCCTGCTGTGGTTGCCAGATTGGCAAATAAAAATCTTTTTTTTTTTTAACATAAATATGTGTCAAATATTACATAGGATGTTCTTATAATAAAACTGATTTGTTGTTTATCTGAAATTCAACTTTAACTGGGCATCTTGCATTTTATCTGTGCCCTTCCCCCATCCCCATTCAAGGATGTCACTGCTCTCCCAACATTGATTCTACTGGTCCTCCTTTTTCTTGCAGGCTTACCTGTCACACTTAACATTTTAGGACTTTAATTAGGAAAGTGGTCCCTGAGTGGTTTTGCGGACAGGTGATATCAAAACCATTTTATGTTATATATTCACCTTGCTATTGCCTTTTTTTATGGATGTATATGTGTATACATATCAACTCTTCTCAGCAAAAAAACATTTCTGGTTCAACTCTGCCTTTTTATTATACAAAATATACCATACTTGTAAAATAAAATAAAGAGCTTTAATAAAGTGCCTTCCTCTGCTCTCTGGGGTGATAACTACTTTATTGAATAAGGCTCTGTTAATGGTACAGCTTGACATTTAACATTTATTCATTTGATTTATAATTATTTTTACGTGATTGCAAGGAGGCTATAGTTCAAACCAAAAGTCGTTTAAACTGAACTGCTTTCCTCTCTTTTGAATTTGTAAGGAAATCTAGTCACTTCTGGGTAAAACTGTTTTATCCACCAAACTGATTTCAAATATACACAAAGCCCTTTCTGTCCCTGTATGTTCTAAGCAATATATATATATATATATATATATATATATATATATATGAGAAAAGTGAATATAGCAAATGAAATCATCAAATTAAAAATGTGCCCAGTTTGCTTATATTTTGGCCATGGATATGACATTAATATTTCCTAATCAAACAATGGAGAAAAACCTACATGAATCACATAGCAAGTTGTCATGAAACACAAAATCCCTAGTAATGTTCATGAAGTCTCATGAAGCAAAAATCATTTGTATTTATAATCTACCTACTCCATTTGAAGACTTTCAGAAACATTTCTGAATTATTCTGTTTTCCATTCTAAAATTCAATCTCAGGATGCTGGTTTCAAAGTGTTCCCAACACTCATTTGAAAATTTTTATTCACCCTTCTGTCTCCCCCAACGTCTAACACTTACTAAAATGGGACAAATACTTAATATCTAACAGCATGAGAAGTTGATATGTCACTTTGTTTAAAGGATAATTAGTCAGGAATCACCACATTTCTGCCTCACAACAGAACAATATCACAATAACAATTGTTGACACTTATCAAACCACTGAAGTCCGAGTGGCCTCCTGAAGCTGGGGTTAAAAGCTGACCTCTGGAAATCAATCATGTTCTCGGCAGAGAAGAATATTTCAGTGATATAAAAGCTGAAATGGAGACTATAATCTTTTGTGATTACCCTCGAGGCTGAAGCAAATGCAAAAAGGAAAGTCTATGAATTGCTGATAATTTCCTTTGATGACTGATTCCCAGGAAATTCTGATATTACTCTTGCTCTGTAACAAAATTGATGGTTCCCCAGAAGTGCAGCTTCAAAGAACTCCACATCTGGGCGTCACAATGCTTCTTCAGAAGCTACTCACCCATTAAAGGGGCAGGGCCTGTGAGGTGGCAGCTCTCCCTCAGAAGACAATGGAAGGTCTGATTGCACAAGGATTGATGAGCTATGTGCCACAGGCTTTTTCTAGAAAGTTCTTTTATGAAGGAACTAAGTTAAAATGTATCTGTTTTAAACCTTTTTTCCCCCCACAGAAGTCTAAAGATTGATTATTTCTCTGCTGTTCCTAATAGCTATGGAACTACGAATATCTTGGCTTGTATATTTTTAAAGTTTTACTTAGGCTGATGTTTGTATTCTAATAAAAAAATAGTTTTCATACATATGTACATATCATTAAGGTCTATATAATATTTGGGGATAGACTATAAAACTACTAATCTTTTTTCAGGAAGCATCGAATTTACAGTTAGATGTCACACTGAATTTACAGTTAGGTGTTACTGCACAGGTTAAGTGGGTTTTTCTTGTATGATTGGCAATTTAAGTTCAGAAAAAAAGAAGGAGGTAGGGTGAAGAGAGATCTGTAACAGTCAAAAGTCCAAAGAATTTTTAGAATAGATTTCCCTTATCAGTACATGAAGGAAAAATGAATATGTTGACTACTTTGAGTTTAAAATATTTTTTTAAATTGCCATTTTAACTAATGTCAGTTTGATTAACAAATAACATGAGAATAAAGGTTCTATGTTTGGAAGTCAACGGTGTTTTAAAAATATAGCAGAACACATCTTTGTGTTTTAGGTGTCAATGACAATGTGTCATAGGTACACAGCTTTCGGGTTCAAAATACCTTCATACATAGCCTTCAAAGTCTAAATATTATTGAAAGTAAATGGAGAAAAAAGGAATCCAAACAAACCAGTTGTGGTTATTCCCAGCCTCCACTCAATATACCCTCTCCCCGACCCTGCTCAAGATTCATTATCCCTCTGCATTGTTTTCAGGCAGTCAGGTGATTCTGATCTTTAGGTATGCACTACTATTATCTCATTCAAGGTAACACAAATTGAGCACCTGCTTAGCGCCAGACATGACTTCTTTAAACTGACTGTAAATTTCTTAAACTTAAGAACGAGGTCTTAGCCGTATCCTTAGCATCTACCTTGATTAGGATTGCTCTAATGCAAAACGCCAGCCCCAGTGATAAACATAACTTGGTTTACTTAAGGTAATTGGTTAGGAAGATGAGATCAAAGAGATAGAAATATTAATAAAAATATTAATATTATTTATAAGAATAGAGCTTTTCTGTTTAGGAATCATTTCATAAACATTATCTCATTTGAAATTCATGGGTATTTTAAGTTATTAAAAATAGGATGGTGATATGTTATATTGTTTTTTTCCACAGATACTAAATTCTAGAAATTTTCTAAATATTCAGTCATATCCTTAATTCTCCATAAACATTATAAACTCAAATTTTCATGATGTAGTAATATAGACTAGGAAGGTATTATCACCCTAGTTTTAAAATGAGGAAAGTGGAGCTAAGTGATTTTCTCAAGACCAAAGAAAACGAGTCCAGCTGTAGTCTTCTGACTCTTGTCAAGTGCTCTTCCCCATGTAATGAAGTAGATGGCTCTTCCCTCTTCGCCCTTCCACTCAGGTTCCTGCTTCGCAGGGTGGCATGAAGCAGAGTGCAGGCCAGATAGGACTGTTAGAGGCTTACTTTGGAACAACTCAAGCAGCCTTATTTCTCAGATCAGAGGGAACGCTCCAAGTGGCTTTTTGGAAGGAAGTTGTGTATAACTGATGAATGAGTGACTGACTGAATGAATGAATGCCACCACCCCCTTTAGAAGGTAAGTACTTCAAAAGTTGAAACTTAAGTATATACCATGTGATAGTGGCTATTGGTAATCATTTTAGCATCTAATAGCTTCAGCTCATTTTGGGAAATGGAAATTTTGTGGGTTTGATTATCATGACAATAAACCATTTTACACATAGATCCAGACTAATTGTTGTTTTAATTGTTGGAGACTTTCTGTACATTTCTAATTATTTGTAAATCATAAGCCTGTGAAAGAGATCACATATATTTCTTACTACACCTCTCAGATCTTCACTTGGCTCTAGAAACTGTTCATAATAAGAGAAAACAAGTATGAGCCTGACAAGACACATCTATCTTCTAAATATAGTGCAAGCCTGATATTAGGAGCCACAGAGATTTATTGGGTACTTAAGAAAATATGCCCCACACGAATAACCTGTGAGAAATACACACATTTAAATTCAGGATACAGTAGGGTGGAGACCAGCTCTTGCTTCTCTGATATTTAGCTTTTTTTTCCTTTTCAGTGGCAGAGCTGTCTATTGGAAGAAATGAGAAGACTGGATTATATTCTACAACCTTCTGATCTGCAAAAAGGGTACAACAATGACACACGTAGCCTATTTCATATGTGGATGTGTTGAAAGAATTAATTGTAGAATGTCTTTAAAATATGCTAAAGCCCTCTGATACTAGAATTCCATGAAAATAAGGTATTATTCATATAAATTATGTTCTTTCATATTATTTCAAGCATCAGAACATAAAAAGGAAGGTAAGAAAACCTAAATTGACAGCTAAATCTGTGAAAAAAAGTGTTTTTCCAAGATCCCTACTGAGCTCCGCAAAGATGTTGAAACTTCACAGATTGCTAAATAGCACTCCAATTCATCTTTAGCACCCTCGATGGCAATTATAAAAATAAAGGAACTGGAATATTCCAAAACATGTTTTTCCCTCCCCCAAAGAGATTTGAGACCTAATTCTGAATACAAGAATCTAGAGGGAGTTAAAAAAAAATGGTCTGTGCTATTGCATGGGTTCCCAAGCTTTGATAAAGGTTTCTCAGGGAACACTACCATCAATTAATGTTTATAGAGCAACCAATTTAGAAATACCTTTTCTGGGCTGGAGGGAATGTTTTGTACAATAATATTTTGCCACATTTCATATTTATTAAGCTCTCCGACTTTACCACAGGCATAAAGAGCCTTGGTCACTGAGACAAGCTAAGAACAAGGTTGTTGTTGGTTTCTTCTTCCTTTAATTAACTGGAGATTTGTTAAAAATAAGATACATTTTTAAAGAAGAGGGACTGACACACACTTTTTCCAAGCTGACTCTACTCTTAAAAAATGCTGACCTGGGACAGCGCCAAGACTGAAGACCTGTCTTGCCAGAATATCTGATGTGGCCTCCAAGTACACATAATCCTTGAAACTCTAGCACTGAAGATGAGGTCCCAGAGCCATGTGAGGTTAAGACTAGGACGATGAAAGGGACACGCAAGAGGACATAGCATGGTGGGACAATGGGTGCCTCTTTTCACAGGCTCCTGAAACCTTGTGTTCCCTTACCCCTTAAAGGTCCATCAAAGTCTTAATCTGATGTTTCTTGGCAGCTTTGATCAACTGAATTGACTATTTATTATAAGCAGAATCCTCTGTTATCTTATGGTGAATTATACAAGAGGAAGAAGTAATTTCTATCAGACAGTGAGCAGCTTCTGCCTTATTCACTATAACTCCTCCTTAGCACAATGACTGGCACATGTAGACATTCAGTAAGTGGTTGTGAATGCATTCCTTTTCCTAGATAACCTGAACAAATAATTTCTTTAAGGACAGAGAACACATATGACCACATATTATATAAGCATACTTGTGTATATATACATACCATATCAATAATATCTACATATTCTAAAAGGGTTTCAAGAGTGAGTAAAGGGATATTTGAACAGTCTTTAGTAGATAAATCTTGGGATTTTTTTGAATAAGGCAGGGGACGTGAATTAAGCTTAAAAAGGACATATTTGTGGTCTGAAGAGTCGAGGAGGACAATAATACTGAAGATCACTACATAGTTTGTTCTCCTTCCAGTGGTCATGTTTACATATTTTTTCTCTCTGCCATGTTCAATAGTGATGTAAAAATTTCCAGACAGTAATCTATGCTTAAATATCTGTACAAAAATCTTCTACAGTTTTGTAGCACATTTCAAAGAGTTCCTATAACCACTGTTTTTTCTAATGATCTGGAGAGTGTTGCTGTTGACTTATCTAAATCCAATAATAGGCTGTCATCCTCCCCTCTTCCAGTAAATTTGAGTAACTGTGGAAAGTTTCAACTTGGCATATTTCTTTAGAACATATGAAAGAATATGACCCATTGAAATATTTTAAGCATATCATGAAAATAAAATTCGACCATATTCTCTTTTTTATTTGACTGGGACAAATGTGTCATTTCAAGTACTGGACATACTACTGTCCTACGAAATATGGGACATATAACATTTTATAACAGGAAAGCATTACTAGAGTAAAAAAGAAGACTCAAATGGCAAAAATTCACTTTGGATTGTATTAGCAGAGGTAAGGTATTTAATTTAAATAAAATTAAAGAAAAATTTAAATAAAAGAAAAATAGGTATTTAAATGTTTAAATAAGGACTTCATTAAATTAATAAACATATTAAAAGCAGGTGAAACACTGAATGTTCTAGCTTACTTCAAGTTTCCTTAGAGTAACATCTCATGAGAAACATGGCATGAATTAGCAGCAAAGTGAATGTGATTTTGATTCCCTATTTCTTTATTTTGGACCTCCTTGATAAATATATTATTATTTCTACTACAAGAAAGAAAATTTTTATATAGTCATTGATATCACCAAACTATGAATAACCCAGAATCTCAAAGAGTCTAGAATGATAAAATAAATGGTAAACACGTCTCTTTCCACAGCTTGTCATGGATGATTCAAAGAATCATATAGCAATTTGGGACTTTATACTTCAGAAATTATCTTTATTCTGCTCCACATATTTGTTCATGTGTCAGGAAAAAAATAATTTTAAGGTAGGTAATAAAAATCAGATTATTTTTCACAAAAAAAAGATCACTGAGCCTCTTGCAATAAAGCATCAAAGACCTCCATTGTGCTTGTGCTTTCCTGGAGCAGTTGCAAAAACATGGCAGGACTCACAAAGGCATTTGAAATAAATAGGCATGGAAACTACTGCCAAGCAGCAGAGAAACTGACAGGTGACTGTGGTCTTGAGTGGCTCTTGATTATAGCTACAGCTCTGGAGAGTCACACAAATATATCTGTCCATGTATCTAATATGTGGCTGTTAAAAAGAAACTAGATCTTCTAATCATCACATACAATATATAGGTTGCATACATGTCTTAGTCTGCTTGACCTGCCATAACAAAATACTATGGACTTGGTGGCTTAAACAACAGAAATAAATTTATCACAGTTTTGGAGGCTGGAAGTCCAAGATCAGGGGTGCCAGCATAGTCAGGTTATGGTGAGAGCTCTCTTTCTGGCTTGCAGATGACTTCCTTCTCACTATGTCCTCACATGGTAGATAAAGGAAAAGCTCTCTGGGGTCTCTCCTTATAAGGGCATTAATCACATTACAAGGGCACCACCTGCAAGACCTCATCTAACCCTAATTACCTCTCAAAGGCCCCATTTCTAAATATTATCACTCACGTGTTAGGGCTTCAATATATGAATTTGGGGAGGAGGGAACATTCAGTCCATAACAGCATGTGTGTGAGTATGCCTTCTAAATGGACCTATTTTATCATATTAAGTTGACACAATCCATCGTGTTAAGTATGCAATTCATTTGAATTTTGAAGAAGTCTCTTATTAAGGAGAACCAAGTATTAGACAGGTATTAAACACCAAGTATTATCCAGGTAAAATGAAGATAAAAATGGAATCCACAGTAAAGGAAATGGAAGATTCTAATTCTAATAGGGAGAAACAATTATATATATTTTGGCAGCTACCAAACATCATGTACAAAAATTAAAGGATGACCATGGAGCAGTTGGCAAACTGAAGTAAAGTGAACAACAAAATAATGAAAATAGCTCTATTGGGATACAAAAAATTCATTCTTTCTGGCCTTTCTTGAACACTATAAAGTTCAGTAACTATTTTCACTTTGCCTATATTTCTTGGTTTTAATTATCTTGCCTTTTCTAGCCTATTTATTCTATTTCCTACAAGTTTCTTGGGCACTGGGGTATTTTTGTTTTATTTATTTTGTTTATCTCCTTCCCCAAACCCAGTACTGTTTAGTCCATATATTATGTTTTCAATAACATTCAGTAATTAATAACTTTGATTTTAAACTAAATGCTCCTAAGATTAGGGCCTAGGATAAGGAATGCAGTTGATACTTGCAGAGTTTCCATACCATCCACACAGAGAAAGCCAGAACTATAGCTGGAGAAAAGTTTATAACTAATTATTGCCTTTAGACTAAAAAAGGATGACAATTCTCAGGAAATTAAAAGTAAACACCTGCTCTTATCACCTTGCACGTAAGGCTCAGAAATGCCGCAATTCCCTTTGCTGGATGGGGGACCATGAACATTGAAAACCAAGGATCTAGAGCCCTTTCTCTGTCCTTTTCTCCCTTCCTTCCTTCAAAACAGTTTTATTGAGCACCTATGCCAGACACCAAGCATACAAAGATAAACAAGATAGAGCCCTTGTTCTCAAGGATCTGACGTCCCAGTGAAGATAGATGGATAATCAGGGAGAATATGATGTCATCAGGAGGTACTTTGGAAATACAGAGGATGGGCACTTAAGTCAGACTGCAAGGGTCACAGAAAGTTTCCTGTGAAGGAGGTGATCTCTAGGTTGGGCCCTGAAGGATAAATAAATGAAGGTGGGGTGGCGTGGTAGAAGTAAGCATCAGTGAGTTGCCAGGCAGAGAAGCCTATTAAACTTTAGATATAAGGGTCAAGATCTTTAAATTTGCAGACTTAACGTCCTCATTCTCCAGACACGCATCCTTGACACACAGCCCATCATAAAATATCAGTGATCCAAACCCCATTTTCCCTAGTATGTCTCCTCAGAACTCTGCTTGAACAGTGTCTTGAATTTTTTGCTTATTCTCACCTATAAACACTGAGAGATTTTGTCTTATGGAGTAAAAGGCAAGATAGCCACTAAATGAGCACTGTGAAGCATATCTCTTCACTGCATACAATTTAGTATAGAACAGGCACCTATTTGCTTTGGAATATGACAGAATCCCATTTCATTCTTGCTATGTTTCTCATGTAACATTATCATACTCTGCTATAAAAATAGGAAGAAACCATTACTTTATATATATATTTTAAATCCAAAGAAAATAGCAAAACTTGGAACTTCCAAAGCTTTCAGCTATGGTCTCAAGAGTACAGTGTTCATTCTTCTGATAATGGTTATGAGTTAAAATATATTTCTTATATTTACTAATATTAGCCTTGATTAAAAATGAAGTGATTATGGTAGCATTCACGTTGGTTTTCAAAGAGCACACAGACTACTGAGTAGAATATACTTTTAAAATTTGCTAACAAGAGTATGCATGTACATGTTTAATGGTTGTTGTGGGGGTGATTGTTGATTTTTATGGAACTGTTATACTTTTTTACATAGCTCTGTATATTGCTATTTTTCATTTAACATTAACATTACTTGAAGAGCAATTTGTCCACATTTAAAAATACTAATTTTAATAATTGTAAAATATTCTACTGTATGTAATTAACCGTCTCTCTGTTGTTGATTCCAAATTTATGCCATTAAAGTTGATGTTGGGATGAAAAAAAAAATTTGCTAACAAGAAATTATAACTGTTTTTAAAATACATTCCACATTCAAAAAATCCTTTCCTCTTTCCACTTAATGATTCTGCTGAAAATTATCTACCATCCTGCCAGAAAAGAGCACAAAAGATTTCTGATTGAGCTTTGTTCACACTGAATGAGGTGGGAGGTGACACGGACCAAAAGAGCCAAGGACACAGAAGAGCTGGAACATCAGTTCTGAAGTTAGAAGATTCTAATTCAAGACTCAGTTCTTCCTTTACTAACGCTTTTTCCTCATGTAGACAATAGGAATAATAACCGTGGTCGATTAAAATGTTCTAAGGTCTGAGTCCTTTGAAGAATGTAAAACATCACAAAATACAATAATCTAGTATAATTATTAGTAGTAATGTAAAAGTATTTTCCTAGGAAAATGTGGACAGTGACTTTTATGAAATTGCCCAGGAAATCTGTTGGGTGAGTTAGACACTGGAATGGAAAAGTCCATAGGAAAAGGGTTAGAGTAATTGAAACTGCAAATCAGTGAAAAATCATGGGTAATCCAATGATCCCATAAATTCATTTTTTTGCAAGATGATAGAGGGTCCCACTTGCAATGACTTAATTTTTAATGCATTACCAGAAGGACTCTGTATCCAATAAATGCCTTGGATATAATATAGAGAGAATAAAATGACTATATCATGCAGTTCATTGCTATATTCTTCACTTTCAAGAAAAAAAAATTTTCATTTGAAAATTACAAGTTTATTTGCCTCTAAGAAGAAAAAACAATGAACATCTCTTAGAATTATTCCTTGGATTTTCTCAAATACATCATATGATTAATTGCTATATAGAATAAACAAACAAAAAAGGCAAGTTAGTACATCTGTAAGCCCTATACAACATTAAAAAGCCATTATGAGACTAGACTATCTTTTTAAAAAGAACTTATAAAGATATTCTTTCCATTTCTGTTTTACAGCCCTTAAGAACAAAGAAGTATATATAAGACATTTAGAAATTCTCTAAAAGTGACTTAGAGAATAGCGCTAATCAGAAGATCACAGTTGTAAAAAGACAACAGTGATTGGTTTCCTATTGGATATGTACATAACATACATCTAGAAGGGGCTGGAAGGACGTATACCAGCTGCTGAGGGTGCTTTCCTCTAGGGAAGGGAGTAAGTGTGTCTGCAGGGGCAGGGAATGGTGACTTTGACATTTTGCTTTGAATGCTAATGTTTTATTTGAATTTTTGAAATAAGTATTACTCGTGTTAAAAACAAAATACAGAGAGGTGAACCACAGTAGGAGACATTTATGCTTACCCACGTCATCAGTACTGCTTCCTGACAGTGACTGGACTCCTGCAGTGGCTATAAATGCTGTCTTCCAAATGTACATTAATCAAAATACAAAGACCTAGTAAATGTTTTCAGAAGTATAGCTTAATTCAATCATGTCTGGAATGTATCACCCATGTTTAGATAGAGGACAGAATAAGCATGCTTGAGTTCAAGTTCTCTAAAATGGCACGATGTGTTGCTTTGGCATGGTCACTCCTGATGGATTAATGTGACCAGGACAGGCGTGATTTATCTTACTGAGTTGTTCCACTGCACTAGAAATGCTGCTCACCTTTTCAGGCCTTTTAAAAAAAAACTGTGTGACTTGTGTCTGAAAAAGCCCAAGAAGACGAAAACATTCAACCGTTTACTTGCCAAGTCGAGGCCAGTGCTCTTTAAAAAGTTGGCTGTTCCCCTACCCTCCAATTACCTTACAATGCCTAAGCCACAACAGAAGGCATGTCAGCACATTTTATTTACAACCCTTGAGGAAAAATCCTCTTGATGTTTTCACTTCATACAGAAGATACGTTTGCAGAAGGAAATATTTGGCAGTACTTCAGACGTTCCCTGTCTGGTAATGCAATTCTTTTTCTTGATTATGGTAGCTTCTATAATGCTGTATCATTCATGTAGACCATCAGACCCCAACTGACTGTATTTATTGACTGAACCGACATAATTTATGCAGTCATCTGAACTGGTTAACCTTTTCTTTTACTATAAGCTTAGAATCTAGCTATGGACTGATTTTAGGCTGAATTCTATTGTTGAAAGATGTCATGTTCCACTTGGCATACCTACAAAGTTGTCTTTCATTCAAACAGAAGAAGGTCAGCTGACCTGAATGAAGAACATTGGTAATTATAGGTAATTCACTAATATTTATCATGTGGTTTAAAGGGAATGTCAAAGTATGCAGACAAGTAACGTGTAGATCTAAAATGAATTTTTTCCTTTTACTAATAGAATCGGATTCACATAATCTACAATAGCCTCCAAATAAGAATTCTGTTTGTGTAAGAGTCTTTATCTAAAAAATCTCCCAAATAAAAATGTACCCAGGAAGATGAAACATACACTTTCTTTTTCTTTCTACTAGTAGGGAAAAATCAGTGTGGCTTGATACCTCTAAATTGTGTTCTTGAGCATGTGAACAGCATCCCAGAAAAGATACGGGTTCTCAAGCCATTGAAAAGTCTATCAAAATTGCACAAAGCAACAGGTGAAAAGTCGCCTGTGGAAATACTTATAAAATAAATATGCTGGTTATTGTTTGGACTAACTCTCACGGGTGAAGCATTATCTTTCATAATGTAAACCAATATATGGTCTAAAACTACACACTTTGGAATGAGGCTATGTCTATTGCCTATTCACAATTGTAATGAAAGAAAGAGATTGAGGAGGAGACAAATAAAATAAAAATGCATTTACTCACTGTGTTAAAATTTGGAAACAGCCCAACAGCAGCAGAATTACTGTCTACTGGAAAAGACATAAATGGTTTGATATCCAGTGAAGGCTGCATCATCAGGGTAGGTGTGCGCACAAGAGCAGGAAGGGTAGTAGAGTGGCATGTACTGCCTGCCAAGAACAAAACAAAAATGAATTCAATCTCTTGCTCACATCCATCTCCCTCCCCAACTTACAATGCAAAAACAAGACTGCTGAGCTGCAACCTGCAAGCAAGAGAGTTATGCTGGGAGTCAGCAAATGGCACAGGAGGAGAAAATACACTTAAAAAGGGTCTTCTTGCTCAATGTCTAAGACAGGGATACAGAATGTGTCCCTATGGCAAAGGTCAAGGGCTGCTCAGACTCTGCTGAGATACACAGTACACAGATCCTGCTGGCAGGTGAGGCAGAATATCACCCTCTTGTTCAATCATTATTACTAGCCAAAAATGTAGGAGAGAGGAGGGGAGGAGCCTCTTGAAGCTGGATGCAATTTACTATTCACAATTATTGAATGGCTAGTTGGAGCATTTTATGCAAATCAGAGATCATTATAGGGTTTTTACCAGGGGAAGAAACCCTGGACTCTTATAGTTGCTGTCCAATCCCAGGAAAGTTATCACTCAAACAATTTGTTCTCTTAAAAAAACAAACAGAAAGTTGCCCTTAGTCTGGACACTGGAGAGTTAGAGAATCTAAAAGGGGTGATTATAATCAGGGTAGAGGCAGGGTTTTGGGGGACAGGGAGGAGTTGGAACCAAATTCTTGACTTCAACTTTTATTTCTAATGAGCCTTGTATTATTTTAGCGACTATCCTTTTAACAATTTTATTAAGCTGTCTTTACATATCCGGTGTAACCTGCCTGTAGGAGATTTAAAACACTCCTCTCCAGGGTAACATGCATTTTTCTCTAGCCTATAAGCTCTACATACTGCAGATAAGTAATCGCTGCTGCAGGTGGCTCTCCAGGAGACAGGCTCTGATATGCCCCTTTTAAACAAAATACAACAGGCATATTGAGATAAAATTCACCTACTTGAAGTGTACAGTTCAATGATTTTCAGCATATTCAGTGTTGTGCAACCAGGACCACAAGCAATATTAGATTTTCATGATCCCTAAAAGAAACTCCATACCCACTGGCAGACACCCCCAATTCTTCCCAACACCTCCAGCTCTTGGTAACCACTAGTCTACTTTCTGTCTCTACAGATATGTCTGTTCTGGACATTTCATTTAAATGAAATCATACAATATGAAGTCTTTTGTGACTGTTTTCTTTTACTTGGCATGTTTTTAAGGCACCTCCGTGTTGTAGCATGTATCAGAATTTCATTTCTTTTTAAAGCTGAATAATATTCCATTGTAGATGTACAATTTTTGGCTTATTTATTCATCAGTTGAGTGGCATTTGGGTTGTTTCCACTTTTTGGCCATTATGAATAATGCTGCTATGAACATTCGTTTCTAAGTTTTTGTGTGGCGACATGTTTTTAGTTCTCTTGCATATATACCTAAGAGTGGAACTGGGGATTGTTAGGTCATATGGTAGTCATATGGTTTAACCTTTTGAGAACTTCCAGACTGTTTTCCAAAATGGCTAAACCATTTTACATTACCACCAGCAGTGTATGAAGGTTCCAATTCCTCCTGACATGCCTATATAGGACCACAAATAATTATAAGCCTAAAATCCCCTGCTGGCTTCAAGGAGAAATGAACAGTATGGGAAAATGTTCTGACTATTAAAATTTCCACCAGTCTTCTTTCACGGTGTCCCAGAATAGTTAAAATTTCTATTTCAATGATATATTTTTTGGTAATGAATTTCCTTAATAAACTCTGCATAATATTTCAAATCATTCCAGAACATTACTGGCAGTAGTGTTTAATGGACTGTCATACCTCATTTACATTGATCCTAAAAACTGAAAAAAGAGAAGGGCATCTGAAGCATTTATCTGTAATGGCAAGTCTTTAGGTCAGCCCGTCCATTAGGGAATATAGAGTAGGACTCAGCAAAAGAGAATCAGCCAAAAGTGTAGGTCAAACAGAATTTTTTTTTTTTTTCTGATGCCAAAGTAAATACTCTGATCTCAGCCTGGCATTCACATAACCACCCTGCATTTAATTACACATTATTCTTCTAACATTGCTAACTTCAGAGCTTGTAGGTCCAAGATGATATATTATATCAATATGTCAAATGTTACAGAGGCATTTACTAAAATATTTATCTTAAAAGCTTTGCTTCAAAATCTTAGCTAAGGGACTTCCCTGGTGACGCAGTGGTTAAGAATCTGCCTGCCACTGCAGGGGACACGGGTTTTATCCCTGGTCCGGGAAGATCCCACATGCTGTGGAGCAACTAAGCCCATGCACCACAACTACTAAGCCTGCACTCTAGAGCCCGTGAGCCACAGCTACTGAGCCTGCGTGCCACAACTACTGAAGCCCACGTGCCTAGAGCCCATGCTCCGCAACAAGAGAAGCCACCGCAATGAGAAGCCTGCACACCGCAACGAAGAGTAGCCCCCGCTCACTGCAACTAGAGAAAGTCTGCGTGCAGCAACGAAGACCCAACGCAGCCAAAAAAAGAAAAAATAAAATCTTAGCTAAGGGGCTTCCCTGGTGGCGCAGTGGTTGAGAATCTGCCTGCCAATGCAGGGGACACGGGTTCGAGCCTTGGTCTGGGAAGATCCCACATGCCATGGAGCAGCTAGGCCCGTGAGCCACAATTACTGAGCCTGCGCCTCTGGAGCCTGTGCTCCGCAACAAGAGAGGCCGCAATAGTGAAAGGCCCGCGCACCGCGATGAAGAGTGGCCCCCACTTGCCGCGACTGGAGAAAGCCCTCGCACGGAAACGAAGACCCAACACAGCCATAAATAAATAAATAAATAAATAAAAATTGTATAACTTAAAAAAAAAAAATCTTAGCTAAATTGAAAAACAGGTATTTCTTATATTAGACCAATGGCCTTTTACTATTTACAATTATTATAATTGTCAAAAGTCTACAGTATAAAAGCATACAGTATACTTAAAGCTGCCTGTTAAAAAAGAAACAAAAGGCCTAAAATGGGGTCACTTGTGCTAACCTAACTGCAGTTACAACCTAGGAATGTAATCTGACTCAGGAATGTTATCCTAACCAGTTAATGTGGAATTTTCTGGTCAGCACCAACGAGGCAATTGGTCATGTTAGCCCTCTCCATCCCCCAAAGGAAGAGGAAGTAATCTGCCACACAGACCCCTTCTGTCCCCCATAGATAGGTTACCTAAGCCTGAAATAATCCTTTTTGTTTACGACTTTCTTGTCTTGCCTTTAAGAATCTTCCCTTTCTGTAGCCCTGCTCACTGGAGGGGATGCTGCTTGATCCATGAATCGTTCAATAAGGCCGATAAGATCTTTAAATTTTACTCAGTTGAATTTTGTCTTTTAACATTTCTGATGAACAAATGTATAATTATTTTGCCATTGTAGGTATCCCAAAGGGAAGCAAAATTCTTTCTCTAAGCCCACAATGGTGGCTCTGATAACATTGTAACACATGGCCCTGGAGAGTCTGCAAGAGTCACTTTGTACTAACAAACTCAAATCAAATAGAATGCAACATGGAACTTGACAAACAGATTGCTCCATCAACAAAGGTCAGAATGTACAGTGATCCCCCTTACCCAATCAAATCTCTAGGCTAATAAAGACAGGGCTTGACAACTACTTAGCTGCCACCCTTCATTAGCATAAAAACGTAGCAGCTGTTTACCATTTCAGTAGCATTTTAATGACAGACAATTTGCCAAGTAAAACACAGATTGTTTTAAAGTAGTGGTAGATCTTCTGAATAAATATAAATTATGGGGGGAGACCCTTCAAGATGGCGGAAGAGTAAGACGTGGAGATCACCTTCCTCCCCACAAATACATCAGAAATACATCTACATGTGGAACAACTCCTACAGAACACCTACTGAACGCTGGCAGAAGAACTCAGACCTCCCAAAAAGCAAGAAACTCCCCACGTACCTGGGGAGGGCAAAAGAAAAAAGAAAAAACAGAGACAAAAGAATACGGACGGGACCTGCACCAGTGGGAGGGAGCTGTGAAGGAGGAAAGGTTTCCACACACTAGGAAGCCCCTTCGTGGGCAGAGACGGGGGGTGGGTGGGGGGGAAGCTTCAGAGCCACGGGGGAGAGCGCAACAACAGGGGTGCGGAGGGCGGGCAAAGCAGAGAGATTCCCGCACAGAGGATCGGTGCCGACCAGCACTCACCAGCCCGAGAGGCTTGTCTGCTCACCCACCCGGGCGGGTGGGGGCTGGGAGCTGAGGCTCCGGCTTCGGAGGTCGGATCCCAGGAAGAGAACAGGTGTTGGCTGTGTGAACACAGCCTGAAGGGGGCTAGTGCACCACAGCTAGCCGGGAGGGAGTCTGAGAAAAAGTCTGGAACTGCTGAAGCGGCAAGAGATCATTGTTTCCGGCTGTGTGAGGCGAGGGGATTCAGAGCACCGCCTAAATGAGCTCCACAGACGGGCGCAAGCTGCGGCTATCAGCATGGACACCAGAGACAGGCATGAAATGCTAAGGCTGCTGCTACAGCCACCAAGAAGCCTGTGTGTGAGCACAGGTCACTATCCACACACCTCCCTCCTGGGAGCCGGTGCAGCCCGCCACTGCCAGGGTCCCGTGATTCAGGGACAACTTCCCCGGGAAAACACACGGCGCACCTCAGGCTGGTGCAACGTTTTGCTGGCCTCTGCTGCTGCAGGCTCGCCCCGCACTCTGTCCCCCTCCCTCCCTCCGGCCTGAGTGAGCCAGAGCCCCCGAATCAGCTGCTCCTTTAACCCCATCCTGTCTGAGCAATGAACAGACACCCTCAGGTGACCTACACGCAGAGGCGGGGCCAAATCCAAAGCTGAACCCCAGGAGCTGTGAGAACAAAGAAGAGAAAGGGAAATCTCTCCCAGCAGCCTCAGGAGCAGCGGATTAAATCTCCACAATCAACTTGCACCTGCATCTGTGATCTACCCTGCATCTGTGGAATACCTGAATAGACAACGAATCATCCCAAAATTGAGGCGGTGTACTTTGGGAGCAACAATATATATTTTCCTTTTTCTCTTTTTGTGAGAGTGTATGTGTATGCTTCCTTGGGTGATTTTGTCTGTATAGCTGTGCTTTTACCATTTGTCCTAGGGTTCTGTCTGTCCGTTTTTTTTTTTTTTTTAGTATAGTTTTTAGCGCTTGTTATCACTGGTGGATTTGTGTTTTGGTTTGGTTGCTCTCTTCTTTCTTTCTATATTTTTTTCTTTTTAATTACTTTTTAATTTTTAATAATTATTTTTTATGTTAATAACTTTATTTTATTTATTTATTTATGTAATTTTTCTTTCCTACTTGCTTTTTTCTCCCTTTTCTTCTGATCCATGTGGCTGACAGGGTCTTGGTGCTCCGGCCAGGTGTCAGGCCTGTGCTTCTGAGGTGGAAGAGCCGAGTTCAGGACATTGGTTCAGCAGAGGCCTCCCAGCTCCATGTAATATCAAACAGCAAAAGCTCTCCCAGAGTTCTCCATCTCAACGCTAAGACCCAGCTCCACTCAACGACCAGCAAGCCACAGTGCTGGACACCCTATGCCAAACAACTAGCAAGACAGGAACACAGCCCCACCCATTAGCAGAGAGGCTGCCTAAATTCATAATAAGGTCACAGACACCCCAAAACATACCACCGGACGTGGTCCTGCCCACCAGAAAGACAAGATCCAGCCTCATCCACCAGAACACAGGCACCAGTCCCCTCCACCAGGAAGCCTACACAATCCACTGAACCAACCTCACGCACTGGGGGCAGACACCAAAAACAATGGAAACTACGAACCCGCAGCCTGTGAAGAGGAGACCCCAAACACAGTAAGTTAAGCAAAATGAGAAGACAGAGAAACACACAGCAGATGAAGGAGCAAGGTAAAAACCCACCAGAGCAAACAAATGAAGAGGAAATAGGCAGTCTACCTGAAAAAGAATTCAGAGTAATGATAGTCAAGATGATCCAAAATCTTGGAAATAGAATGGAGAAAATACAAGAAACGTTTAACAAGGACCTAGAAGAACTAAAGAGCAAACAAACAATGGTGAACAACACAATGAATGAAATTAAAAATTCTCTAGAAGGAATCAATAGCAGAATAACTGAGGCAGAAGTGCAGATAAGTGACCTGGAAGATAAAATAGTGGAAATAACTACTGCAGAGCAGAGTAAAGAAAAAAGAATGAAAAGAATTGGGGACAGTCTCAAAGACCTCTGGGACAATATTAAATGCACCACACCAACACTTGAATTATAAGGGGTCCCAGAAGAAGAAAAGAAAAAGAAAGGGACTGAGAAAATATTTGAAGAGTTATCATTGAAAACTTCCCTAATATGGGAAAGGAAATAGTTAATCAAGTCTAGGAAGCGCAGAGAGTCCCATAGAGGATAAATCCAAGGAGAAACATGCCAAGACACATATTAATCAAACTATCAAAAATTAAATACAAAGACAAAATATTAAAAGCAGCAAGGGAAAAACAACAAAGAACATAGAAGGGAATCCCCATGAGGTTAACAGCTGATCTTTCAGCAGAAACTCTGCAAGCCAGAAGGGAGTGGCAGCACATATTGAAAGTGATGAAAGAGAAAAACCTACAACCAAGATTACTCCACCCAGCAAGGATCTCATTCAGATTCGACAGAGAAATTAAAACCTTTACAGGCAAGCAAAAGCTCAGAGAAATCAGCACCACCAAACCAGCTCTACAACAAATGCTAAAGGAACTTCTCTAGGCAGGAAACACAAGAGAAGGAAAAGACCTACAATAACAAACCCCAAACAATTAAGAAATGGTAATAGGAACATACATATTGATAATTACCTTAAATGTAAATGGATTAAATGCTCCAACCGAAAGACATAGACTGGCTGAACGGATACAAAAACAAGACCCGTATATATGTTGTCTACAAGAGACCCACATACAGACTGAAAGTGAGAGGATGGAAAACGATATTCCATGCAAATGGAAATCAAAAGAAAGCTGGAGTAGCAATTCTCATATCAGACAAAATAGACTTTAAAATAAAGACTATTACAAGAGACAAAGAAGGACACTACATAATGATCAAGGGATTAATCCAAGAAGAAGACAAAACAATTGTAAATATTTATGCACCCAACATAGGAGCACCTCAAAACATAAGGCAAATGCTAACATCCATAAAAGGGGAAATCGACAGTAACACAATCATAGTAGGGTACTTTAACATCCCACTTTCACCAATAGACAGATCATCCAAAATGAAAATAAATAAGGAAACACAAGCTTTAAATGATACATTAAACAAGATGGACCTAATTGATATTTATAGGACATTCCATCCAAAAACAACAGAATACACTTTCTTCTCAAGTGCTCATGGAACATTCTGCAGGATAGATCATATCTTGGGTCACAAATCAAGCCTTGGTCAATTTAAGAAAATTGAAATCTTGTCAAGTATCTTTTCCGACCACAGCGCTATGACACTAGATATCAATTACAGGAACAAATCTGCGAAAAATACAAACACATAGAGGCTAAACAATACACTACTTAATAACCAAGAGATCACTGAAGAAATCAAAGAGGAAATCAAAAAATACCTAGAAACAAATGACAATGAAAACACGACGACCCAAAACCTATGGGATGCAGCAAAAGCAGTTCTAAGAGGGAAGTTTATAGCAATACAGTCCTACCTCAAGAAACAAGAAACACCTCAAATAAACAACCTAACCTTACACCTAAAGCAATTAGAGAAAGAAGAACAAAAAACCCCCAAAGTTAGCAGAAGGAAAGATATCATAAAGATCAGATCAGAAATAAATGAAAAAGAAATGAAGGAAACAATAGCAAAGATCAATAAAACTAAAAGCTGATTCTTTGAGAAGATAAACAAAATTGAAAACCCATTAGCCAGACTCATCAAAAAAAAGGGAAAAGACTCAAATCAATAGAATTAGAAATGAAAAAGGAGAAGTAACCACTGTCACTGCAGAAATACAAAGGATTATGAGAGATTACTACAAGCAATTATATGCCAATACAATGGACAACCTGGAAGAAATGGACAAATTCTTAGAAAAGCACAACCTTCCAAGACTGAACCAGGAAGAAATAGAAAATATAAACAGACCAATCACAAGCACTGAAATTCAGACTGTGATTAAAAATCTTCCAACAAACAAAAGCCCAGGACCAGATGGCTTCACAGGCGAATTCTAGCAAACATTTAGAGAAGAGCTAACACCTATCCTTCTCAAACTCTTCCAAAATATAGCAGAGGGAGAAACCCTCCCAAACTCATTCTACAAGAGCACCATCACACTGATACCAAAACCTGACAAAGATGTCACAAAGAAAGAAAACTACAGGCCAATATCACTGATGAACATAGATGCAAAAATCCTCAACAAAATACTAGCAAACAGAATCCAACAGCACATTAAAAGGATCATACACCATGATTAAGTGGGGTTTATCCCAGTAATTCAAAGATTCTTCAATATACACAAATCAGTCAATGTGATACACCATATTAACAAATTGAAGGAGAAACACCATACGATCATCTCAATAGATGCAGAAAAAGCTTTTGACAAAATTCAACACCCATTTATGATAAAAACCCTTCAGAAAGTAGGCATAGAGGGAACTTACCTCAACATAATAAAGGCCATATATGACAAACCCACAGCCAACACCGTTCTCAATGGTGAAAAACTGAAACCATTTCCAATAAGATCAGGAACAAGACAAGGTTGCCCACTCTCCCCACTATTATTCAACATAGTTTTTGAAGTTTTAGCCACAGCAATCAGTGAAGAAAAAGAAATAAAAGGAATGTAAATCAGAAAAGAAGAAGTAATGCTGTCACTGTTTGCAGATGACATGATACTATACATAGAGAATCCTAACGACTCTACAAGAAAACTACTAGAGCTAATCAATGAATTTGGTAAAGTTGCAGGATACAAAATTAATGCACAGAAATCTCTTGCATTCCTATACACTAATGATGAAAAATCTGAAAGAGAAATTAAGGAAACACTCCCATTTACCACTGCAACAAAAAGAATAAAACACCTAGGAATAACCCTACCTAAAGAGACAAAAGACCTGTATGCAGAAAACTATAAGACACTGATGAAAGAAATTAAAGATGATACAAACAGATGGAGAGATATACCATGTTCTTGGATTGGAAGAATCAACATTGCGTAAAGGACTATACTACCCAAAGCAATCTACAGATTCAATGCAATCCCTATCAAACTACCAATGGCATTTTTCACAGAACTAGGACAAAAAATTGCACAGTTTGTATGGAAACACAAAAGACCCCGAATAGCCAAAGCAATCTTGAGAAAGAAAAATGGAGCTGGAGGAATCAGGCTTCCTGACTTCAGACTATAGTACAAAGCTACAGTAATCAAGACAGTTTGGTACTGGCAGAAAAACAGAAATATAGATCAATGGAACAGGATAGAAAGCCCAGAGATAAACCCACACACACATGGTCACCTTATTTTTGATAAAGGAGGCAAGAATCTACAGTGGAGAAAAGATCGCCTCTTCAATAAGTGGTGCTGGGAAAGCTGGACAGCTATATGTAAAAGAATGAAATTAGAACACTCTCTAACACCATACACAAAAATAAACTCAAAATGGATTAAAGACCTAAATGTAAGACCAGACAGTATCAAACTCTTAGAGGAAAACATAGGCAGAACACTCTATGACATAAATCACAGCACGATCCTTTTTGACCCAGCTCCTAGAGAAATGGAAATAAAAACAAATATAAACAAATGGGACCTAATGAAACTTAAAAGCTTTTGCACAGCAAAGGAAACCATAAACAAGATGAAAAGACAACCCTCAGAATGGGAGAAAATATTTGCAAATGAAGCAACTGATAAAGGATTAATCTCCAAAATTTACAAGCAGCCCATGCAGCTCAATATCAAAAAAACAAACAACCCAATACAAAAATGGGCAGAAGACCTAAATAGACATTTCTCCTAAGAAGATATACAGATTGCCAACAAACACATGAAAGGATGCTCAACATCACTAATCATTAGAGAAATGCAAATCAAAACTACAATGAGGTATCACCTCACACCAGTCAGAATGGCCATCATCAAAAAATCTAGCAACAATAAATGCTGGAGAGGGTGTGGATAAAAGGGAACCCTCTTGCACTGTTGGTGGGAATGTAAATTGACACAGCCACTATGGAAACAGTATGGAGGTTCCCTAAAAAACTAAAAATAGAACTACCATACGACCCAGCAATCCCACTACTGGGCATATACCCTGAGAAAACCATAATTCAAAAAGAGTCATGTACCACAATGTTCATTGCAGCTCTATTTACAATAGGCAGGACATGGGAACAACCTAAGTGTCCATCGACAGATGCATGGGTAAAGAAGATGTGGCACATATATACAATGGAATATTACTCAGCCATAAAAAGAAACGAAATTGAGTTATTTGTAGTGAGGTGGATGGACCTAGAGTCTGTCATACAGAGTGAAGTAAGTCAGAAAGAGAAAAACAAATATCGTATGCTAACACATATATATGGAATCTAAAAAAAAAAAAAAGGTTATGAATTACCTAAGAGCAGGACAGGAATAAAGATGCAGATGTAGAGAATGGACTTGAGGACATGGGGAGCAGGAATGGTGAGCTGGGACGAAGTAAGAGAGTGGCAGGGACTTATATACACTACGAAATGTAAAACAGACAGGTAGTGGGAAGGAGCTGCATAGCACAGGGAGATCAGCTTGGTGCTTTGTGACCACCTAGAGGGGTGGGATAGGAAGGGTGGGAGGGAGACGCAAGAGGGAGGGGTATGGTGATATATGTATATGTATAGCTGATTCACTTTGTTATACAGCAGAAACTAACACACCATTGTAAAGCAAGTATACTCCAGTAAAGATGTTAATATATATATATATATATATAAAGTATGCTTTCATCAATTCCCTCACCTCAACCTTGCTGTTTTCACTTTTAAAACCTGCTTTTTAATATCACTTCACCAAAACTGCTTGCTTCAAAGGACGTTTTTGCAAGTGGAAAATGAGTGGGAATAAACTGCACTTTTTGCACAGGTTAGTTTGGGCTTTGATCCCTCTGTCACATTTTCCCAGATTTTGCTGCTGCTGTTGCTGCTGGGGAACATTTCTCCTCACCTCGGGATGCCCAAAAGTCAGGGGGAGATACAAGCAGAAATTGGGCCAAAATGCATTGCACCCTGAAAGAAAATGCTTAATTTCTCTAAAACTCAAGGACTCACTGAGGAAAAAAAAGATTGAAAATATAATGAGTAGGTATTTCAACACAAAGGGTGGTATAATGTTCCCATTACATTGCTGTTCTCGTGGAACAGAGCCAACCCTCTGTCGTTTGTACCAAGGATTTGGCAATATTACGTAAAATACTTCCTATATGTATTTCTGTTTCAAAGCATAGGATATAACCTTGTATATGTCATAATAAATTGAGTCATAATAGGTCTCCACCTTATCTGAAAATAAGGCTTTTTATATCAGTTAATGTATATATATTTATCAAACTCCCTGTACTAAAATTAAACACACATGTACAAACATGCATACCCCAAAGATCTAACAGTCACGACTCTCATTATGGAAATTCCACACATCCATATATTCTCCCATAAGCATGCAATTAACCTTCTTCCATAAATTTCATTTTGATGGTAAAATCCAAGTTGTATTCATCTACAGCTATGAAACCAACAATATGTGAAGGGCAACTCACCCCTATGGTCATAAAGAAAACTATTATTTCAGCCAACTGCCTCTGTAACATAATAGGTGCCTTACTATGTCAGTGGATTATGTCATAATCCAGCACAATAAAACCTCAATTGAGGACCAGGTGACAGTTGAAATGATTGCCGTAGTCTTGACCCTAAGAAATAGACCTTTGAAGGTCTACTTAGGTTATAACTTTGAGGCTTTCTTTATGTACCAAAACACAAACAAACAAAACATCTCATTCTTAGAAAGGAGAGTACGCCAAAGTCACAGAAAATCTGCATGGAGAAGCATTTACAGAATGAGATCAAATGTGCATACAGTCTACAATATATCCTGCAGCAGGAGTTTCTTCCAATGCCGTTATTATGTATGTTTGCTTTAGTGAGTACTGAAATAAAAAACTTCACATACTATAAAAATCTATTAGGCAGAGACAATGTCGATTGTAGAACTCCCAAAGATTTCTTTAAAGAAATTAAAATGAGTGGCATTTCAGATTTTCCACTAAACTCAGATTTCTCTTTTTATTGCTTTTCCAGGTTTGTTGCGCCTTATACGGAGTAACTTTCCCTCTTACCAGTCACCAACCAGCAGCTCCTCCACCCCTTCCCTCACTATTTCCATTTTTATCAGTCTGCCATGTGAGAAAAACAAGAAGTGAAGTGCGGGAGAAAGGTGAATAGTTTATGTGACTGATAAAGGGTTGTGCTTCTGAAAAGGCCACACAACATAATAATAGAGATAACATTTTTATAGTGCATATACCAGGCACTACCCTAAGCACATTACATATGCATACACACATATAAGTATATAACATATCCATACATACTCATTTATATATATAAATTATATATTTATATCATTTTTATCATATATCATTTATATGTTAATATTATATATTAAGTATATACTCATTTCTGTATATTAAATGAGTATATGTACAAGTACCAATGAACAAGGTACTATTACTAGCCCCATTTTATAGATGACAAACTGAGGCACCAAGAGGTTAAGCCCAATTTCATACAGTTTGTACGAGGAGGAGTCAGGATTCAAACACAGGCAATCTGACTACTTAATTCTGCTTTTTACTACTATGCCATGGTAACCAAACTGAATATCTGAAAATACCTCAGTTACATACACACATTCTCTAGCTGTAGATAGAAACATTTTACCATCAACCTAAGAGATTTAAAATGTTGGATCTCCTTTGCATCTGGGAATTCGTTAAAACTTTCATTTGAGCTTAATGTAGTATTGATGCTGAGATAACTAAAATATATAAGATTTTTTTAATGTTCTATAAGACTATATTTATCTAAAAATAACCTTCCCCAAATAATAGTATTATCTAATTCAGTAAACACTTATGGGGGACCAACTGTACAAGGCACAGTGCTGACAGTTACAGGGAGTATAAACTGAGTCAGACAGAATTTATTTTACTTACTAAGAGAAGATAAGAAAATAAAAAGTACCATTTAGTGAGATTCTACTCTATGCCAGGTACTGTGCTAAGTGATTTGTGTCCCTTATTTTATTAAATTATAACACAATTCTATGAGGTTTGTATTATTATTCCCATTTTACAGTTGAGAAAGGTAAGGCTTGCAGAGATTAAGATCACAATATATGGTAGGGTCTTGGTCCAAACTCCTGTTTGTTTGACTCTAAAGCCCATGTAATCATTCCAAAAAGTAGGCTATTTATAAAGTTGTTACGTGAAAAAGATTCTATCATCAAATACATATAGAAAATGTTGGTTTCATGGAAGTTTGAAATGGTTTTTTTTCTGCAAAACCTCTTGGAGCTTTTAATTTAGTAATGGGTACTGTGAATGTCTAAGCAGATATAATTTCTACCCTCAATTTGAGAATGAATCAATCCTTTTTGTTTTCATAGAGGTCTGGGATAACCATGAAACTATGGCATGTCCTTCAGGCTGGTGTCTTATACACATTAACAGCACCAATTCAGGAGAAAGCAGATGACTTTCAGGTCCACCACTTTCTTGTTGTATGACCTTAGACAAGTGATTTTACTTCTATATACCTCTATTTTCTTTTCTATAAATTGGGGAAAATACGAGGACCTGCATTATAGGACTGGTAGGAGAAATAACTGAGATTTTTCTATACAAAGTACTTAACCCTGTGCCTGACACCTAGCAAGTGTTCATTAAGTTTCTGTTACTGTAGTTATGAACTATTCCTACCCCTGTGACACTATGCCATATCCCTGGAGAGCATAAATAGTTAAATCCATTAATACTTATAAAAGGCAGGATATGTCAGTGGTCATATATTATCAACAAAATTTTAAGGAAGTTCAAGAGAGAAAGAAATTAGAACTGACTAGGAGCTGGGTTCATAAATATTTCCATAGGTGAACTATCTCTTAAGACAAGACTGAGGAATGGTTAGTATTTTGAGAGGTGGGTATGGGAGAATGGTGAAGGGAACTGCATAAGCAAAAAGCATAGAAATATGGAATGTCTTAAAATTTAAAACTTGTTCAGGCACTCAGGAGTTCTTAGTGTTTCTGGATCAGAAGGTAAACAATAAAGAGAAAAGCAGAACATCTTTGTGACCTTGGAGTAAGCAAAGGTTTCTTAAATGGGAAACAAAAAGTGCTAATCATAAAAGAAAAAAATGACAAATATACTCTATTAAGAATACGAATGTAAGGATAAGACATGATCAAGGGAATGAAAAGGCCATCCAGAGAGTATGAATGATATTCACAATATATGTGTTTTGACAAAGGACATGAATCTAGGATAAAGAACTCCTACAGATCAGTAAGACAAAGACAGCACAGTAGGAAAATTGGGCAAAAGACTTGAATGGACACTTCACAAAAGTAGATACTAAAATGGCCTGTAAACATATGAAAAAGCACCTGACTTCATTTGTCATTAGGGATATGCATTAAACTAAGAGATATTGCTACATACCCACAAGAATGGTTACAATGAAGAAAGACAGAGATTACCAAGTGCTGACAAGGATATGGAGCAACCAGAGCTCTTATCTGAAGTGTAAATTGTTATAACTACATTGAAAAATGATTTAGCAATGTCTACTAAAACTGAATATACACTTACTCTATGACTCAGCAATTCTACTTCCAAGTATATAGCTAACAGAAATGATCTGTATGAGAAAGTTCATAGCAATACTATACATAATAGCCCCAAATTGAAAATTGGCCAATTAACTAATCAACAATAGAAAGAATAATTCTGGTATCTTCACACAACTTGACATTCACATAATGGAATATAGCAATAAGAAAAAATGGTATATGGTGACGTGAAACAACGAATAAACCTTGTAATGTTGAGAAAAATAACTAAAATAAAGGAACATACATCAACATGCTGTATGATACCATTTATTTCAAGTACACAATCAGGCAAAACTAATCTATGCTGTTAAGATTATGGCGGTTTCTGTAGGAAGGGTAGGATGAGGTTAGGGTGCAGTGACTGGAAGGGAGCATGAAAGGGACTTCTAGGATATTGGAAATGTTCTTTTATTAGATCTTAGTGCTAGTTTCACAGGTGTGTATGTTTGTATACATTCATTCAACTGTACATTTATGTGCACTTTTCTGTATGCTACATTTCAATAGAAATTTTTTAAAAGTGATATATTTAATGTTATTAACTTTAGTAAACTACTTTGACACATAGAGGCAAAATTCCTCAACAAGAAGAACATCTTGAAATACTCTCAAGTTTGCGTAATTTTAAGATAAATATGTTTTCTTAAGTTCTTTTTTCTACTGCCAGCTTGATTTTGCTCAAAATGATTTGTGAGAAAATAAAAGTTCCCTTTAATGCTGATATTTCCTTGCTGCATTTCATAAGTGACTAGAGGAGACTGACATAGAATCCAGGGATGCCAAAGAGAAAAAAGTATATCTAGAACTCTGAGTCTGTAAAATCTTAACAATTGGCAGTTTTGTGCCTGAATCTCCCTTGGGGCAGTTCAGGGTTCCCTCCAAAGTGCTCCAACAGCAGCAGCATTCTGGCAGAATGTTGACTTTAAAAATAAATTCTTCTGAGTACCACCCTGAAGTTTATAAGCAATAATGAAGTGCTACATCAAAAACAGCAGTGAAGCCACATCATGATTTAAGCCGCAATGTCCTTTGGGTTAGTGGTAATATGCCAGCTTTTACACAAGTTGATGAATCTTTCACTAAGATGCAATGAATGACTTTTTGGATGTGTAGCAATAGAATACATATAGCCCAGTGGTGGTTCATTTACCTCTGAATATTTTGTCCATGCACTGTTTCTTATATTTCAATGTTGAAAAAATGGGTAAGATTTATTTACTATAGAGTACAAAATACAGTTTGATTAAACATGTGACATACTTCATTAGCTGCAATCCTTTTTTAAAGCAGCATTGAAAAATCTGAGAATTTCAGAATTTAAGTAAAGAAGATAATTGGTTCACAAAAAAGTCTTAAGAACCAATTGTCTTCTTTAAGCTGAATTTAAATAATTTTTTCTCTGTTAACCGTTTTCTTCACTTGTAACCCAGTATTATTAAGCATGACCGTGAAAAGAAGGAAACTCAAAGAAGAGAAAACAGAGTTCTGACAAATGCTTTGTCAAGTTTTTTGAAATAGTTTTTAATACACCTAACTTATCAAAAGGGAATGTCATATGCTTAGTTCCTAAATTACTAAGTCTTTAGAGAAGCCAAAATTATCTCCAGACAGGGCTTTACTAAAATTGTCTGAGGTCGAGACTGGATTGGGAGGTCAGGAGCCTGATGAAATTTTCTGGCAAAAAGACGTA
Organism: Balaenoptera musculus; assembly: GCF_009873245.2. NCBI lineage: Eukaryota > Metazoa > Chordata > Mammalia > Artiodactyla > Balaenopteridae > Balaenoptera > Balaenoptera musculus. Next base: position 60,141,866 of record NC_045791.1, read on the forward strand.
GGGAGATGGTCCTGAGCTACATTTGCCCAGTGACTCCTGTCTATGGCATCAAGATGCTTTCTTGAAATCTGACGCCTCTTTTGGTTTCAGAGGAACTCTTTGCTCTCCCTTTACAGCATGCTAGGGACATAATGGCAGTATGACTTATTTTAGAAACCTTCCTAAAACTACAGACTTTCCTAGGAAAGACAACTATGTTTCTCAAACTGCTGAATATTTCTAGAGGAACTATAGTTCATAAAATTTTAGCAGTAAACATAATTTAGGAATTCACCTTTCATCTTATATGAGAAAAAATGGGGTTAGGAGAACTTAATCCAGCATGATACCTGACTGATGGTAGGAATCAAATTTAAAGCTCATTGCCCAGAGACACTATTTCAAATACTTGTCTGTACAATCAAAGATGTACAAGAATCATATATTGACGTCTTTATCTTCTTTGAAAATTTAAGTAGATTAGTATTTAGTCTGTTTCCCTTTTGTATATAGACTGAAATTTAGAAGTACTCATTTTTAAATGAGATTTTAATTTTAATGGTTTTATTAATATGAATACTGGAAGAAATTAAATGAAAGAGAAAATCTCATGTGGCCAAGAGCCAACATTCTTTCCCTTTTTTTTTTTTTTTTAAGAGCACGTTTTTTTGTTAATTAATTTATTTATTTTTATTTATGGCTGTGTTGGGTCTTCGTTTCTGTGCGAGGGCTTTCTCTAGTTGTGGCAAGCGGGGGCCACTCTTCATCGCGGTGCGCGGGCCTCTCACTATTGCAGCCTCTTGTTGCGCAGCACAGGCTCCAGGCGCGCAGGCTCAGTAATTGTGGTTCACGGGCCCAGTTGCTCCGCGGCATGTGGGATCTTCCCAGACCAGGGCTTGAACCCGTGTCCCCTGCTTTGGCAGGGAGGTTCTCAACCACTGCGCCACCAGGGAAGCCCTCTTTCCCTTTTAAAGAGCAGCAGCTGATTGATTACAACACCTAATTTTAAATAATTATTTTAGTATTCCCAATGGGGAGAAAAAGAGAGAACCAAAATTCATTCAAACTCTGCTTTTAACCATACTGTTTGGATCAATATAACTAATTCAAATAGCTTCACAGGAGGAGGTACACACATTTCTGTTGGTGGCTTTCATACCAAAGTTCTATCAGAAGTGCAACAAAAATGCTATCTGAAAAGACACATTTTTCCAAGCGATGGCAACTGACCTTCTACTGGAACAGATCGCAGAAGCAGGGCCTTACGGGGACAGCTCACAGGAAGGGCCAGACTGCAGGGGTTGCATACAACTCAGGAGGTCAGCACACCCAGCTGCTGCTATAAATTCTAGCTCCGGGACACCAAATGTTTTGCCCCCTAGTTTCAGAGAATTTCAGTTTTGCATTCAGTGTCTAGGCTGTTTACATTTAAGAACCAAAGATGGGGAAAGAAAAGAAGAATACTGGTTTACTTAACGGTCCTTTTAAAAAGATATTTTTCTCCCAGAAACTCCCCCAATTTAAAGAAACAAAGTTAATATTTGCTCTGCCAGTGTTCTCTACTCCCACCTTGGTAGAGAAAAGAGGTTTCCTTAGCTTAAATATTAACCAGACATTTCAAAGCTATTCAGAAGCTGTTGCCCATGTTAAAAAATTTTTTTAAAAAAAGTAATAGGCTCCTAGAAAACACAAAATGGGAATAAAGAGAAGAGTAAAAACTGTGTTAAAATCCTTTTCCCTTTTTGCATGCCTATCTCATGACCACCATAATTATAACGCACCATAGAGAATTCAGAAAAAGTCCTAGTGGAGTATTATAATGATTACATAGTGACTGTCATAGACGAGGCCACTCTTGGTCCTCTATCAGCCAAGAAGCCATTTTTATCCAGGAGCAGTAGAGATGGCTCCCACCTGGCAGCCAGGGCTGCTGTGTAAGCAGCATGAAAGCCACCATTCCATCCCTGTGGAAACCTGGTATGGGGTGACGAATCTGGCCATGCGAGGGATAGGGTGAGCTGAAATTGTGGGTAATGGGGAGACAGTGGGGTTAGAATGGGGAAAAGGATGAGGCGGATTTGGAGAGGAAAGGAAGAGTGGTGTAAGTTTGGCTGAATTTTGCCAAGTGGACTAGAATTGGCACCAATGCCTTATTTGGAATTTCCTACCGCCTCACTCCTAAAATGATTTTCTTCTTTTTCATCTTCAGTTGTTTGGCAGAAATCTGTATAGAATGAAGTAGACCAGAGCAAAAACTGTATCAGTAGGAACAACCTAATTAAGCAGGGCATCTAAGTCCTTCAAACAAAGGAGCTGGGCAACTGGGAGACACCCTTATCCTGAGAAACACGGAGAGTCTTGTGACCCGGGGATGCTTGCACTCCAAAGGGTCTTTAGTGGGTATTAAACAGAATGGCCAATCCCTGGCCTGGTTTCTTGGAACTCTGCCACTGTCCTGACATCCTAGAAATGGATGCTACTTGCTTCAGTCATGCAGGCAGCTTCTGGGGTGCTAGTGATACGCAAAACAGCCTCAGATAAGGCCCTCTGGTCAATGCCCAAGGATCTTCTGCATTGGAAGTGATTCATCATAAATGATTGTGCCTGTCCCTGTGTATCATGCTTATTCTTGTACCTTTATAATGTTTTTATTCTTTGGAATTTCTTTTTGGCTTCCCAAATGACTCCTTCTCACTCCCCCTGTGAACACCAAAAGTCAAAGACATAATGATTTTTTAATCAGGAGCCGCATGGAAAGTAGAGAATTTAATCACAGCACTCATCATTTTCCTTTTCAATGACTTGTTTTCTAAGGCAACAAAGGAATGGAAATATTTTCTTTTAGAAGAACATTTGTTTTCACTCTTGGTCTCTTCTGAACTTCAAACAGCCTTTTAAGCTCCCTTTGCTTTAAAGGACACAAATGGAAAGCAAACATTCATAAAAGTGGACCTGGTACTCAACGCATTTAATATGACAAAGTGTGTTGAAATTTCAGTTAAAGAAAATGCAAAAAGAATCCAAAGTTCTCAAATTGCACAATCTCTATTTTCAAACTCTGATTGACTTGCATCTCTTTTTTTCTCTAACACCCACTTCCTCTCTCTCTCTCTTATCCCGCTCTGTGTCCCTAGTCTCCCGCATCCCACCTGTTTCTCTTTTCTGCCTCTCTCATCTCTCTTAGCTCTCTGATGTCTCTGGCATTTTCTGTCACAGTCTCTGTAAGCGTATGTGCCTGTCTGTCTCGCTCATCTCTTCGTCTCTGTCTCTTACCACAATACTGCTGGGGAACTAGAAAGCACTCTTAAAATTTGTCATTTGCCTTGTTTTGCAGCTATATTGTATTAATTTCATTTTCAATATTTGCTTCTATAAATCAGAAGATTAATAGCAAGATTTTGCTAATATCAGGATGAGTTTGTCCCCATAACAAGAAAATACAATTAAATTAAGGCCATATCTCCAGTTATGTCTCAAGCCGTCAGGTCAGTTGCAACAACTGAGGATTGTTTCACATGTGCTTACATGATAGTGCCTGCCACCCACATGACAGAATGGGGCAAGTTAAGAACTTAAATCCACCATAGAATTTCATGGTATATTTTTATAGAAATTCATCATCAGTGCCCTGGATTATACAAATACTATAACTTTTCATTGAGGAGCACAAGGTGATTTTACGTATATTAAGTAGACTTCCAAACTGTTACATGGCTTACGATCATCCCATGTTTTGCTGATGAAAAAACGATGCTCAGGGATAAATAATTCCATGACAAAGCAAATATACAAAATGAAGCCAATTATGGACCCAGGGCTAGAAAAAAATTTCTTCCAGAATCAGGTACTATAGCCTAATAGGGGTAACGACGCTGAGCAACAGTGTCTGCTAAGAGGTCCCACAGTACAGGGTCTCTAGGACCTTGGAAACATTAATGCACACTGGCCTTAATGTACTCATTTTTTGCAAGAGTCTACTGAACCCTGAGTGTTTACACCCCTAATCCACACAGGAGATAGAATGAAAGAAGCTGATGCTTTTTCAGTATTTCCCAAACCACCTGAAATCTCACTAGGGACAATGAGATAAAAACATCTTCCTACTGCCAAGAGTTTCTAAGTTTCTAACAGTAATATTTATTCACGTTTAAAAATGGCAAAATTGAAAGAAAAAGGATTTTTTCGGTGGGGAGAACTGAAGTGATAATATTAAAATAAAAATAATCTCACAAATATCTATTGTATACATACAAAATACATCTATCCTCATGACAGACAATACTCCCTCTCGAGGAGCTAAACTTACCTGGTTTCCAGAGAGATTTCTATGCCCAAAGATCTAAATAAACATGAAGCCATTGAGTTTTTTTTCTTTTTTTAGCCATTGAGTTTTGATTTGAACTAGATGGAACATTAAAAGCTTGAAATGTGCCTATCATAAAAATCATGTGACAAGAGTATAAATCACCCATGTCACTCAATTTTATTACAGGCTACCGGCCACTGTTCTGTCAGTCTGAATGTGAATTCTTGAGCATGTACAATCATCCGCTTAAATATACTTCCTGAAGAGAATAGAAAAGAGAGAGAGGGTTCTAACATACTTGGATTAAACATAAATCTTATTTTTACCTAGTAAAAATGTGAGACAAACATCAAAAGAAAAAGGAACTATACTTCATAAAGACAAAGGAAATGTGGGAAATCTGTCACATCTTTATTATACTTAGCAAAGTGACCCAGTACTACAATTTAAATAAAAACAAGTTAGAAAAACCAAGATGATCTTGGGCAGGGGAGTCACGAAATTAGCAAAATTCTATTTGCTCTAACTCAGATACTTTTTCCCTTTTCTAAAATTGATTTTAACTGTTTTACATTTTTGTCATATACTTCATGAAAGAGTTCCCTGAGGTGTAAAAGCTGATCGGCCGGCAATGCTTACCTTGGTTTTTAAGATTACAATCCACGTTCACTTCTGCATTTGAACACTGTACGAGGCAGTACATTGAGAGATAAATAATTCCATCATTTCAACCTGGTGCTCCTGTGAAATGTGGTGCTAGGAAACAGCCGACAGGCAGTGCGTCTGAACAAATCATACGTTCTGTAATTGCCGCTTAGCTCTAATTACTACTGAGGATAGCGTTTGCAACTTGATTCCAGGGAGAGGGCAGACTACCTTCTGACGACACTGCACCAAATATATCCTAAAAGACTGACAAGTTACTTTCTTTCATGTAATTTTTCTGAGTATTTCCCAGCTACTCAGTAACTACCACTTTGCCATGGTAAAAATGAAATCAAATAATCTGACACCCACCTCTACTTTCCAACAAAGCAATTTAATTCTCTCAGAATATGCACTTATTATAACAGTTTGGAATTTTTAGTAACACTCAGACTTAAGGGGATTGTTTTTTTCTCTTCTAGGTGGGCCACGAAATCTTTATTTTGAAATTGGTTTTTATTTAAAAAAGGAATATGTTCTCAAAATATGAACTTTATTTATATTCTGCTAGTCCCAAGTAATTTATTTGCATACCATTAGACCTAGAGAATTTGTTTTCTTTTCTGTGGAGTTTTAGGTTTTAAATAAAGATTCACAACATGTAATTCAAAAAGACTGAAGCAGATAATTTGATGTTGGTAACATTAATAGGGATGTTTATGCATTTCAACTCAAAAATCTAATTTCAGTTATATGGGAGAATTACCATGGTGAAATTAGCAGTTATGTAGGCTTGGAACTAAAATGATACACTTATTCCTATGCCTAACTAATTTCACTCTCCATCTAGTGGCCTCTGACCATATGATCAGAATAAGGTTTCTGATATATCCAGGTTACACAGTGTGGCTATGACCAAATGGTTGTTTTGCTTCTTCTAAGCTGATTGTCACTGATACTGTTGCATTAGCTTAGTGGGCATTTGACTGAATGAAACTTAAAATGACTGATGTTTGCAAATGTCAGGAAGGATTTTGCACTTTGGTTGTGCAACTTTTAGCATATTTGTCAACCATGGCCAACACCTTAGTGATGATGTACAGAACAAATTACACCCACTCATATTCAGAGATTTGGTATATCTACTTAAGTCAGATTTGCACGGTAACTATCAGGGGCAGGTAAACCTAAGGGAATAATTAGATGTGGCAATCAAAATAGTAATTATAAAACCTGCTCTTAGAAATGGCACATATCTCTAGGCCTCAGTTGTTATGAATAATAACAACATAGGACTCTAAATGGAACACAGTATGGGAGCTCTATACTTATTTTCCCCCAAATAATAATTGTGCACTTCTTGCTCATGTAATACTTAGTTCTTCATGATTAAAATGAAATTATAGTCACTGCCGTGGTTTTCACTTTATTTTTTATTTTATTTTTAAAAATCTATACCTACGATAGACCTCTCCAAAGAAAACTCTTTGCTCAGTAGGGATTATGTTAATGCTTCCTTTGAAGTATTTTTCTTTCACAGAGCTAGGCAAAATATTCCATTCTTTTTTGCTTGCACTTAAATCATGCCTGATTCCTGGAGTATCTTTCTGGAACATTTCCAGGTCTGGCACACTAGTTCATCATAAAACTCCCAAATCCTTGACTTGTGCCTCTCATAGGTCCTTAGTTTAGTTCAGTAGTATACAAAGGGTGGTCCCCAGACCAGCAGCACCTGCATCACCCAAGAACTTGTTAGCAAAGCAAATTCCCAGACTCCATCCCAGACCTACAGAATCACAAGCTCTGGGGGTGGGACCCAGCAATCTATGTTTTAACCAGCCCTCCAGGTGATCTGAAGCACTCTGATGTTTGAGAACCACTGGTCCATGTATGTATGTACTAAGAGCAATAAGAGAAAGGGATAAGGAACATTTAAGCCTCTATGGGAAAAACTATGGGAGAGACAAAGGTTTATTAGCAGAGGGGTGGCATTTGAGTGGTGATCTAAAGGATTGGAAGAGTCTGGATGAATCTGAAGGAGGCACCAGGCATCCCTCACCTGGCTAACCTATCACATGTGCCCTTGAGTTAATGCAGCCCCACCAATTCCAAGATCTTAGTCCATCAGTCACCATCTTTAGTCATTCCATTCTTAAGGAAAACAAAGAAGAGTTTCCTCATTCCTATTAGCCTCTTAGTCTGCCAACTACTCTCTTTTCCCTTAACTTTTAATTCCTTTTAGAGCAGCCTACACTTCCTTTTTCAATTTTTTTTTTTTTTTTTACTATCCCTTCACTTCACAAATCCTATGATTTGGCTTCTGATTTCTCCAGCCTAATAAAATTATGACTTTGAAGCCCTTTATCAGTCTTCCTTGACCTCTGTACCATTGGTAAAATATGATCCCATATCTGAAACACCTCTTTTCTA